>NW_007059777.1:346268-377975 GCF_000164805.1 Carlito syrichta
GCCACTGCACTCCAGTCTGGGCGACAGAGTGAGACTCCAACTCAAAAAAAAAAAGAGGGACCTCTGGGGAGTTTCCAGTTCTGAGATAAAGATGCTGCCGTTTTTTTGTTTTGTTTTGTTTTTGAGTCAGAGTCTCACTACGTTGTCCAGGCTGGAGTGCAGTGGCACATCACTGCCACTGCAGGTTTGACCTGCAAGATGCAGGCTTATCCTCCCTCCTCAGCCTTCTAAATAGCTGGGACCACAGGCACGTGCCACCACACCTGGCTAATTTTTTGATTTATTGTAGAGCCATAGCCACCAAGTTGCCCAGGTTGGTCTCAAATTCCCGGGATCCGCCTCCCAAAGTGCTGGGATTAAAAGCATGAGCCATCACACCCAGCTGCTACGGGATTTTTATCATCTGGTTGGAGAGACTTTTCTAAAAATGCCAGAGTCATATATTATATACATAAGTTAATATGAGTGTAGGGGACCTGGAATGAAGGAACTCATCAGACAGCATGTCCTGGAAAGGAACTCCAGGCAGTAACTGTGGACTGTTCATTGTCAAGGTGATCATCCAACTCTGTGCTGAAGACTTGGGGAGAAGCAGGAAGGATGGAAGGTATTGTGCCTCTCCATGGGCAGTTGGGTCTAGTTAGACAAGCAATATACACGGGAAGGGCTGGAGGACTCTGTAGCAAGCAGGTTACCGGGACCCAGACACAGTTGCTATGACCTAGGGGGCTCTTGCTTTCTCTAGATTCTGAGAAGTGGGGAGAGTTGGACCAAACTGAACCAAGACTCCCCATGACAAAAGGGGCTCTCTGGGGATCCTGAGTGAAGAGCCCAGAAGCACTGAGAGAACAGGCTGCTTTCCCTTGGTGAGGACGTAGTCTTCTGCACTGGCCTCTCCCTACCCCTGGGGCCTGTGCCCAAGCCAGTGGCCTCACAGACCCCAGCTCTCCCTTTCCCGAAGGGAGTTGGTGGGAACCCTCTCTGGACCCAAATCCGGCAAGTGCTGTGATGAAAAGCCACCGAGTGTGGATTTAACACTGTATATAAATACACTTTACAATCACGAAGAAGGTTTTCGACGCAGAGGAAACCATGGGAATATTTTATCGTGATGCAGATCCAGTGAAAAGAGAGAGAATAAATAAAAGGGAGGATAATTATTTGATGGAGTTCTCTTAGGATATGCCACAGCGGGGAATACTTACAAAGAATACATATGACTAGAGAGACACAGCTATTCAGGCATCAAACTAACCTATAAATTGTCAGACGCGAGAACGGGAGGGAAGGAATGGGAGAGCTTTGGGTGCCCATCACGCCATTAGCACCGGGTTCCGCGCCGCACCTTGCTCGCAGCGGCTCGGCGCCCGCCACAGCACGGTCCCGCAGAAGGGAGACGCCGCCTAATAAATGTCTCTGGAAAATTACGACTGTACTGCTACAGTAAAAAGATGGCGCCGTTTATCTCCGCGCCATCTGCACAGGCTCATTTGTTGCTCCCGAGGCAGCCCACACGCACCCAGCAAGTTTGCAACTCTCCAACACTTGGAGTGTTTCCCTCCCAAGGAGGCTGTGGGACTTGGGAGGCGACTTTCTCTTCGGCTCTGTGAGGTCAGCAGGAAAGATGCCGGAAGGGGCCCTGAGGCTGGGCCTCCTGGTTGGCACGAGCCACCTGCTTCAGCAGCAGACCTTGACCTCAGGTAGGGGACTGGAAGCCCAGAATCCTTAGGCATGGGATATCATGCATTGCTTATTCATTCATTCATCTGCTCAACACACAATACAGAGTATGTGCCAGGCATGGCCAAGGAAATTAGGGATAGCTGCAGAGCTTGCTTGCATTTCCTGCAGGTTCTTGTTTTTTGGTTTGTTTTATTTTGGTTTTTCTTTTTTGAGTTGGGGTTTTATTCTGTCTCGCCCAGGCTGGAATGCAGTGGCATGATCCTGGCTCACTGCAGCCTCTACCTGCTGGGCTCAAGTGATCCTTCTGCCTCAGCCTCCCGAGTAGTTGGGAGCTACAGGTGCATGCCACCACACCTGGCTGGTTTTTTGATGTTTTGTAGCGATGAGGTCTCGTTATGTGGACCAGGCTGGTCTTGAACTCCTGGGCTCAAGCCATCCTCCTGTCTTGACCTTCCTTGTGAGCCACCACACCCGGCTTCCTGCGCGTTCTTATTCAGATGCCATCTTCTCAAAGAGGGCTTCCCTGGGCTGCCTTCTGTGAAATTGCAACAGCCCCCTTTTTAGAGCAGACGCGGTCCTACTCTGCCAACGCCCCCTCAGATCCCTTTACTGTTTTCATGTGCATGGATTCCTAGCATGTGTTCACTCCCATCAGCCAGCACCTGTGTCCCTTTGTAGACAGACTGGCTTCATGCTGCTGGAACCTATTTTACTGGAAATGCCCAGGAATGCATAACCTGACTCCCATCTACCCCCGGGGGTAGCCCTTAACCAATCACTGAGGTGTACAGACACAGCAACAGCCCTTGCCCCAATGGCTATGACATGGTGATGCGTTTGGTGTTACTGACACATAAAATATGGAAGTTGTGGGTAGGCAGTTATAAAACCAAGAATATGCAACCACTGCCTCGCACAAGGTCTATGGGCTTTTTAAGTGTGTGCGTTGAACTCATTCCGATGACAGGAACAAAGTGTGGGTGGCTACTCTGATCTGGTCTACTTTCCCATCCACCTGGAAGACACAGGCTACATTGGCATCTCTTGCCGTCTCTGCACAGCATCAAACAGGCCATAAAGACCCTGTTATTGTGCTGGTTTACAATTCCTCCCTTCTCTTTGGTAGGCCATTCCTGCAGATACTGAAATAAAAACCCCTCTGCTCCTCTGCCCTTCCTTCTTCTCTCCTCCACACCTATCCCAAGACCCTCTACTTGCTGTATACAAACCCACCTTCATGCCTTGGGGAGAAAGAACCTCCGTTCTTTCTGTTATGGGCAGAGTCTCTGTGAGGCTTTTCTTAGGGACTCATTTGAACTAGTTATGCCACTGTTGTAGAAAATGGACGCTGGAGCCGGGCTCGGTGGCTCAGTCTGCTAATACCATGCTTTGGGAGGCTGAGGTGAGTGGATTGCCTGAGCCCGCGGGTTCGAGACCCGCCTGGGCAGCTTGGCAAGCCCTCATCTTTATAATTAATCAAAAAATTAGCCGGGAGTGGTAGCGTACGCCTGTAGTTCCAGCTACTGGAAGGCTGAGGTGGAAGGATTGCTGGAGCCCAGCAGGTTGAGGCTGCAGTGGCCGGGAGCGGCCACTGCACTCCAGTCTGGGTGATAGAGTGAGACTTCAACTCACAAAAAAAGAAAAGAAAATGAACACTGGGAAAATAGGGACCAGATTATGATGGCGCTCATTTGGGCTTTTCTCATTAGGTGATGCGGCTCCAGTGATGGTATTAACCGGGGGAAGACTTCATCGGAGCTTCAGGAGGGTAGAGAAGGAACTAGTTGAGCTCATACCAGAGATGGGAAATCCAGTGAGAGGTCCTTAGAGCAGAGGTCCCCAACCCCTGAGCCACAGACAGGTACTGGTACATGACCTGTTAGGAACTGGGCCACCCAGCAAAAGGTGAGCCATGGGCAAACCAGCAAAGCTTCATCTGTATTTACAGCCACTCTCCATTACCGCCTGAGCTCTGTCTCTTGTCAGATCAGTGGTAGCATTAGATTCTCATAGGAGCATGAACCCTATTGTGAACGGCACATGTGAGAGATCTAGCTTGCATGCTCCGTATGAGAATCGAATGCCTGATGATCTGAGGTGAGCTGAGGTGGTGATGCTAGTGCCGGGGAGCAGCTGCAAATACAGATTTATTTTTTTTAGTTACAATCTTACTCCAACACCCAGGATGGAATGCAGTGGCCTGCTCGTGGCCACCCCAGCATCGACCTGCTGGACTCAAGCAATCAAGTTACCCAGATTGGTCTCAGACCCACAGGCTCAGACAATCCACTCGCCTCGGCCTCCCAAAGTGCTGGGATTACAGACTGAGCCACCAAGCCTGGCCAACAAATACAGATTAACATTAGCAATGAGGTTTGACTGCACATCCCCCAACCTATGCATGGAAAAATTGTCTTCCACGAAACTGGTCCTTGATGCCAAAAAGATTGGAGAATGATGCCTTAGAGGAATCTGGGCGATTGTAAGGCAATGCTGCAATCCAGGAGGCTGGGAAGTGACACTGGAGAGGAGGGAGGCACTGATGGCTACTCAGGAAGTTTGGTGACCAGAATGTGGTGACTGATTTGATATTTACATGCAGGGAGGGTAAATCTGGGAGGAAGCCGGGCTCGGTGGCTCAGCCTGTAATCCCACACCTTGGGAGGCTGAGGTGAGTGGATTGCCTGAGCCCGCGGGTTCAAGACCCACCTGGGCAACTTGGCGAGACCTCATCTCTACAGTAAATCAAAAAATTAGCTGGGCGTGGTAGCACGCGCCTGTAGTTCCAGCTACTTGGAAGGCTGAGGTGGAAGGATCGTCGGAGCCTAGCAGGTCGAGGTTGCAATGACCGGGAGCGGCCACTACACTCCAGTCTGGGCGACTGAGTGAGACTCCAACTCAAAAAAAAAAAAAAAAAAATCTGGGAGGAAAACAGATTTTTGTGGGAAGGAGAAGTGAAGGACAGAGACAGAAACTGAGAAAGGAAAAATGGGCAGAGAAAAAGGTCAAAGAGATACTAAAAGGAAACTGGAAAGCAGAATGACAAACCCTAAGACAGAGATGGAAAAGGAGAGTCGACAAGACTCCTAGTGAGACTTTTAACTTCTTATCTGGAACTAATTTTAGACTTCTAGAAACATTGAAAAATAGTACTGAGAATCCCCATGTACTGCACACCCAGCTGGCCCTGAAATTAGTGTCTTATATAACCACAGCACGGTTATCAAAACCAGGACATTAACATTGAGACAACACCATCACTCAGACTGTATTTGAAATTCACTAGGTTTTCAGTGAGATCTGGAGAGGAAGAAACAGGAATACAGAGAGCCAGATCGGGACAACCAGGTTAGACAAAAGCCCCAAGTCCCTCCTTCTGGGAGAAAGTATATCTTTTTTAGCATGTGCCATATGTCAGGTGCCTCACACATGGCTATTTAAGAAATGAATGGAGTCAAATACTCCAGGCACAGAACCAAAGGCATGACAATGAATGTCCACACACAGTCAACCCACACTGCTTTGTCTTTCTTTCCTTCTTTTTTTTATTTTTTGAGTTGGAGTCTCACTCTGTCTCCTAGGCAGGAGTGCCATAGCACACTCGTGGCCACCGCAGCCAGGCGATCCAAGTAGATGAAACCACAGGTCGTGTGTCACCACACCCAAATTTTTTTTTTTTTTAAGAAACTAGGTCTTGCTGTGTTGTCCGTGCTGGTGGACTCGTGGTCTCAAGCAATCCTCCTGCCTCGGCCTCCCATAATGTTGGAATTACAGACAGGAGCCACCGTGCCCATCCAGTCCTTTCAAAGTTTCCATAGTATCCAGGATCTGTGGCTTCCACCAACAGACATTTCTTTTTAGAGAAAAAAAAGGCAGGATTTATAGAAAGGACCGAAAAGATCCCACAGCGGGAGAGGACCTGAGGGAGTTGCCCAATAGACATTTCTGAGGGGCCTAATGCTGAGACCTTCTTCTAGTGTTAGGTTCATCAGCTTGGCTTTGTCCTCCAGAGAGGAGTTCCTCTATAAAGGCCTTTGCTGAGCTTCACCTCTTAAATGCTTCCCTTGGGGCACTGTCATGGCAGCCAGATCTCTATTCAGTTCCCTTTGAATTTATAATTTAAGGACTTAAGAGGAAGTTTATCATTGTCCAATGGGAAGGAAAGATGTCCTGAGCAGCCTTGTCCCCATAATTTAGGAACCAGGCAGCCTACGGATGGGTGGACTGTCAGTCACCAAGAGGTTCATCGACGTCTCCCTCCCTGGGCTCCTCCAGCATGGAGAGAAGCCAGGCCCAACAGAGAGCAGGTGTGAACACAGCATGCCAACCAAGGTTTGCCACGCCCCCTTCTCAGACCAACTCCAAAAGCCTAGAAGACAACCCGGACCAGCCTACTTCCGTGACAATGACATATTCACAGTCTTCTTTAAAAAGGCCCACTTCTGTAGGTCTTTGTGGCATTTGTGGAGGCAGGTCTGGCATTTTGTCCCCTCTGACTTCCTTATTTTCACCCCTAGTGATTTGGCAGACCCTGGGGTTTCCTGAAGGCCAACAGCAGCTTTTAGGACATGGTGCCTGAGAAGGGAGGCAAAACTTTGGCAGCAGATCGCAGATTACTTGAGCTCTGGAGTTCACAACCAGCTAGGTGACTTGTCTCCAGCACCAAAATAACAATCACTTGGGGCCAATATAGTTTGCCATGGTTGGAGCTCCTAGGTCATCTCAGAATAGAAGAGAGAGAGAGAGAGAGAGAGAGAGAGAGTGTGTGTGTGTGTGTGTGTGTGTGTGTGTGTGTGTGCCCATGTATGTGTACCTGACAGAATAGAAAAGGGAAGAGGCTGGGAACACCCATTAATTGAGGGATATTTAGATAAACTTGGATAAAGTTGCACCCCACACCCCTCCAGGCACCAAGAGTGAGCCCTTCAGGACACGCTCTCATCCTAGCCCTTGGAGACCTTCCCATGGCTCCCCTGTCTATTCAGAGATAGCTCTACTCTTTCTCCCAACTAGGAGAGAGATCCCTGGGAGTAACAGACAAGAAAGATTCAAGGACCTGAAACAACTTTCATGTTTACCATATTTGATTCAACCCCCCAAATAATGGAAGAAGTCACCCATTGGTCAACTTTCATCTTCTTTCCTAAAAACAAGGATAAGAAATAGCAGGTTGACCGGGCACAATGGCTGTAATCCCAGCACTTTGGGAGGCCAAGGTGAGAGGATTGCCTGAGCCCATGGGTTCGAGAACAGCCTGGGCAACTTGGTGAGACCTCATCTCGCCAATAAAAAAAAAATTAGCTGGGCATGGTAGCATATGCCTGTAGTTCCAACTAGTTGGAAAGCTGAGGTGTAAGGATCACCTGAGCCCTGCAGGTTGATGCTGGGGTGGCCGTGAGTGTGCCACTGCACTACAACTTGGGTGACAGAGTGAGACTCCAACTCAAAAAAAAAAAAAATAAGAAAAGAAATAGCGGGTTTATACTGAATCAGAAGGAATTCAACTTAGCTATAGTGCCCGGCACAGTACCTGGCACATAGGTGCTCAAGAATTTAGGTTAACTGAATGAATGAACAAGGGGTGGACATAAGAGAAAACTTAGTAGCTTATTGTGGAAAGAGCCTTAGAATGAGAACAAACTTCACATTTAAAATCTCCTCCTGCCCATGTGCCCTTGAGTACGTTACTTGACTTTGAGCCTCCATTCTTCTCGCTTATAGAAACAAAGTGGGGATGAGCACGGTGGCTCATACCCATAATCCCAGCACTTTGGGAGGCTGAGGTGAGAGGATTGCTTGAGCCCTGGAGTTCACGACCAGCCTGGGCAACATGGCAAGACCTTGCCTCTACAAAAAAAAATTTTTTTAATTAGCCAGGCAGGGTGGTAGGCACCTGCAGTCCCAGCTATGTGAGAGGCTGAGGCAGAAGGATTGCCTGAGCCCAGGAGGCTCAGTAGCAATGACTGTGCCACTGCACTCCAGCCTGGGCAACAGAGTGAGACCCTGACTCAGAAAAAGAAAAAGATGAATCGCTCCCTTCTTCAGTGCTGTGATGAAGATTAAATCGATAATGGATGTGCATAGCACAGTACTTGTCATGAGGAAGATGATTAATCGCAACTACTTCTATGATTGTGTTTCATAGTTGGAACTATTCAAATGGAGACGCTTCTGGAGAACATTAGCCGAGGGCAGAATTAGGGTTATTTGAGGGCAGTCCTGCACAGAGGCCGAAGGATGGACATGAAAGGTAGAGATCAAAGGCCCACGGCTGCCTTGGGATTCTATGATCTGGGGTTCCCATTGCCTGTAGGATGTGATTATTTCCTGATGCCTGGGGACAGCCAAGTGCTAATGCATAAAATAAGCAGTCATGTCACCCCATCTTCCAAGAGAGGGTGGGTCTGTTGCCCACCAGTGTGCTCGTGGCTACCCACTTCTCTCTTTCTTATAAATGTCTACAAACAATCCCACTGGCTGGGCACAGTGGCTCACACCTGTAATCCCAGAACTTTGAAAGGCCAAAGCAGGAGTTTGAGAACAGCCTAGGTAGCATCGCGAGACTTTGTCTTTACAGAGAATTGAAAGAACTAGCCAGGTATGATGGTGCATGCTTGCAGTCCAGCTACTCAGGAGGCTGAAGCGGGAGGATCACTTGAGCCCAGGAGGCTGAGGCTGTGGTAAGCGGTGATCTTGCCATTGCACTCCAACCTGGGCAACAGAGTGATATCCTACCCTCCCAAAAATGACCCCACAGAGCCCCGCCCATGCCTGGTAGTCACTCAGCTACCAGTGCAGCTTCTGGTCATCTTTGGTGCAAGAACACACTTTCCTTCCCAAGGTATAAACCTGTAATACCTTAGAGGGCAGTGAGTGAGTCTGTTTTACAATCTCTGGCACCCTGCATGCAGTAGGTGCCTAATAAACATTGTTGATGATATAGATGAGGCACAAGGGGGTTTCAACCCAGGGGCAGGTAAGACTGGGGGGCAGTGGAGGACTGGGCTAGGTAACGAGCTGTCCGCAAACAGCCACAGGAGCAAGAGGCCTTTCTGCCTGCTACCACTCCATGGCCATGGGGGTTTCCACAAATGGTTCGCCACCAGCACCAAAGCCAACTAAATAATTGTCCGCCATCACAACTTCTCCTTCTCCCTCTCACCTTCTGTCTTCTGCTCTCCCACTCCCTCTTGTTTCCCCTTCTATTGTCTTTTTCTTTTTCTTTCTAGCCAACCGTTGGGGCACCTGCTCACTCAGCCTCTCTGATGTTTGGTGAGATGAGGTCTGGCCTTAGAATCCCTCAAAGAATCCCAGAGCTGGAGGAGAGATGTCCCTCCTCCACAGAGAGAGGGCTAAGGTACTAGGTCTACCCTGGACCCTCAGCCTTCCAGTGCAATACACCATGTGGAGCAGCTTGTGTGATAAGGTGTGATGCCAGACACTTTCACATACTGTGGTTTCCCTTAATACGACAGCCTTGAAAAACAGATCATTCTTTTCCTGTTTTCCAGATGAAGGAAACTAAGTCTCAGACAAGGAAAATGACAACAGGCAGGGCTCTGGAACTTGAGCGTGCATCAGACAAGCCCGAGGTCTCATTAAAACATAGTGCAGGTTGGGAGCAGCAGCAGCTTACATCTGTAATCCCAACCCTTTGGGAGGCCAAGGTGGGAGAATCTCTTGAGCCCAGGAGTTTGAGACTAGCCTGGGCAACATAGAAAAACCTCATTTCTACAAGAAATCAGAAAATTAGCTGGGCATGGTGGTGCATGCCTGTAGTCCCAGCTATTCGGGATGCTGAAGTGGGAGGAACCCAGGAGGTCGAGGCTGCTGTGAGTGGTGATCATTGTGATTGTGCCACTGCACTCCAACCTGGGTGAGAGAGTGAAAACCTGACTTAAAAAGCAAACAAACAAACAAAGTCCAGGGCTCCAGCATTCAGTGCATCTGGGGCAGAACCCAATAATTAGCATTTCAACAAGTTCCTACGTGATTCAGAGGCTGCAACTCAGAGCCCAGACTTTGAGGACCACTGACTTCAGGGGTCATGCCTGGTAAGTGGAAGACCAAGGATTGAATTCGAGGCTTCTGGCCGGGTGCAGTGGCTCAAGCCTATAACCCCAGCACTTTGGGAGGTCAAGGTGAGGGAGATTGCCTTAGCCCAGGCAACTTGATGAGACCTCATCTTTACAACAAATAAAAAAATTAGCCAGGTGTGGTAGCGCGCACCTGTAGTTCCGGCTACTTGGAAGGCTGAGGCAGAAGGATCACTTGAGTCCAGCAGGTCGAGGCCACTGCACTATCCTGGGTGACAGAGTGAGACTCCAGCTCAAAAAAAAAAAAGAAATTTGAGGCTTCTGATCCCGAATCTAGTGTGACTTCACTCCACCACAGCTGACTTCTCTCTGCAGAGTGCCTGGGTAGAATCTCTATCAGTTCTCAGAAATCCATCCATCTGGAAGTCTGGAAGTCTACAGGGGGCCTGGGTCTCCCATAAATCTATATGGCCCCGGGGAAATGGAGGAAGGCAAGCAACGCGTGCTCTGGAACCCAGAGCCAGGGAAGAAGTTCTGAGGTTGGAGGCCTCGGTCACAAGCAGGGCTCACTGGTCCCTAGAGCTTCTTTTACAGGGTGTTTTATGGAGGGAGTTTTCAGTGGCAGCATGGGAGTAGGTTGAGGAGATGGCCCCTGCCAGAGTCAACAGCAACCTGTTCAGCCCTCAGGACCCCCACCTCGGGGCAGTTTTCAATTGCTACTGTATTTAATTGTTAACCAAGTTATTCCATTGGTTGCTGGAATGGGGAAAGGGGGAGGTGGCACGCTCCGGGAATGAGCTGTGAGATGTCGTATTTCTCTCCATCGTTGGCTCATTGGGGCTTCTGTACAGAGCAGCCCCTTGGGGCTCAGTGCCAGGGTTTATGTCAAGCCCTATGCTTGATGGGTTCGAGGTTCATACCTCCTGGTTAGTGGGACCCAGGAGGCTGAGAAACCCAGCTGCTCCCAGCACACATCCTGCCATCCCGGCGGGCAGGGACTTTCTTTGACCTTTGTGGATCCCAAAATAGAAGCCAGAGAGCACACAGTCCATAAAGCTTCTTGGCAGCCACGTGCCGTCACCAGGCTCCTTAGGGCCTCCTACTAGCTGGGCATCTCCAAAACGGCTACCTGGGGACAGGGGTTTGGCCGCAGAGGCCCTGCCAGCCTGCAGTCCCGAGGAACTTGTGTCTCCTTGAACCTCATTGTTGTTCAAAGGTGAGAGCCAGTGCCCTTTTCCCCTGAGATCTGGGAATATTCCTAACACCTACATAATCTTCGCCTTTCTTTCCCTACTGTAAGCCGCCAGTAGGAAACCAGGACTACTTCTACCTTGGATCTGCTCAATCCATTTCTCTGAGGGGTACATGGATTGAGGACACCTTACCTCTGGAGAGAATGATAGTAATAATGATTATCACTATCATTCAGGGCATCTAAGTGCTGAATACTGTTCGCATATTGCTTTATTTAATCATCTCAAGAAACAATGACTTGGGGACTCTTATTATCTCCATTTAATTTAATTTTTTGAGTTGGGGTCTCACTCTGTTGCCCCAGCTAGAGTACAGTGGCATAATCCCAGCTCAGCGTAGCCTCGACCTCCTGGACTCAGGCAATCCTCCTGTCTCAGTAACTGGGATTACAGGCATGTGCCACTGTGCCTGGCTAATTTTTAGATTTGTGTGTGTGTGTGTGTGTAGAGAAGGGGTCTCGTTATGTTGTCCTGGCTGGTCTCGAACTCCCGGGCTCAAGGGATTCGCCCACCTCAGCCTCCCAAAGTGCTAGGATTACAGGCATAAGCCACCCCACACAACCTATTATCACCATGTTGTAGTTGGGAAAACTGAGGCACTGGGAGGTTAAGTAACTTGGCCAAGATCACATAATTAGAGAGTGAGCGAGGCAGGATTTGAACCCCTGGCCTCTTCTCCATACTACAGCATAACCCTCCCTCTATCCTAGTAGGTGCCTGAACTGGCTTAGGCATGCCCAACCCCATACCCTCCAGTCACGTGACCATGGTCACCAGTGTTCACATGGCAACTGGAGATACGTTGCTTTCCAGGAAATGAAATAGCAGGAGGATGATAATGGGGGCAGAGAGCTCTTAGAGAGGACCAGAGGACAAGGCTATGATCCTGGAGACTGGAATGTAGCAGAAAGAACCTAGAACCAGAAAACCTGGATCCTCGGCCTACTGCCTGAGAGGCCATGGGTAGTTACTTAACCCCTTTTGGAATCTGTTTCTTCACATATAAAATGAAGAAAATGCCTTTGTTATGGACTGAATAACGTCCCCCCAAATTTTCAGATGTTGAAGCCCTATCTGATCATGTTAGGTGAAGACTGAGAAAAAAGCCAGGTGCAAAATCCACTTGGATAAATCAGACAGGGTTTTCTTATTCACAGACCGGGAAGGAAGCCAGTCAATTGCTGACACGTGGCAATGATGCCAGTAGCCTGCCCCAGGACAGTGCCAGTGAGGACTTCTGAGTAAATGAGGGTCACACTGGATTTTCTGAAAGCCCTCCAGGCAAAGGTTTGTGGGCATGAAGCTTATGAGGGGCTGTCTTTAAGAAAAAGAATAAGGTCGGGCGTGGTGGCTCAAGTCTGTCATCTCAGCACTTGGGAGGTCGAGGTGAGTGGATTGCCTGAGCTGGCGGGTTTCAGACCTGCCCAGGCAACTTGGCAAGACCTCGTCACTACAATAAGTCAACAAATTAACCGGGTGTGGTAGCGCACTTGTAGTTCTGGCTGAGGTGGAAGGATTGCCTGAGCCCAGGAGATCGACATCAGGGTGGCCGTGAGTGTGTCACCGCACTCCAGCCTGAGCAACGGAGTGAGACTCCAACTCAAAAAAATAAAAATAAAAATAATAGAATTATGAATACACAGATACAAAGTGAATATCTGTTTAGAAGCAAAAAAAAAAAAAAGAAATTAGAGCAAACGACATATTTTTAAAAGCTAGTAAATACAGCCGGCTTTCATCTTTCCAGGGTCTTGAAAGGGATTTGTGCAGCGAGGAGTCCTGCTGTTCGGCTTCCAATAAATCTGCTTCCACTTACCCACGCAACTACATACCCACACCTAAGCACAAGGCGAGAGCATCCCACACAGCATTGCTGCCAGAACTCCCTCACCTGGCGTCATCAAGTGCATGACCATCTCAGAGCATGTAGGCTATAGTTTGTATACAGTACATCAAGGCATCATCAAAACCTGATTCAGACGCCAGCACAGCCTGACCACACACAATCCTGATCCGAGCATGGAAGTGGAACAGGGTTAGTTACCCTGCAGGCTCTGAGACAGGCTATTAAGCCCTTAGACCAGCCATGGGGCCTGTCCTGCAGGCATTCTGGGCAGGTAGAACAGTTTGTGTGAACAGAAGGGAGAAGGTGGCCAGGCCTTTTTGAAGAACTGCTGGTGGTTCAGTGGAGCTGGAATTTCTGCATGTGGGCAGAGGTAAGAGAAGGGCGTGGCTTCATGGTTCATCCATGAAGGATTTTGTGTAGGTGTCAAGGGGTCATGGGGGCAATGAGTAGGCATTAAAGAAAACTAGATATGAAGAAGGCAAACTCAGATCATGTTTTGGGGAGATCACTCTGAAAGCAGTGGCTTCATAAGACAGGGAAACCATTCAGGAGGCTATAGCAGTTAAACCAAGCGTATTAGTTAGGGTTCTCCAAAGAAACAGAACTACTAGGATGTATGTATACATTTATTTACAAAGACATTTATTATTATTATTTTGAGTTGGAGTCTCACTCTGCCGTCCAGGCTGGAGTATAGTTGCATGCTCATGGCCACCCCAATGTCTACCTGCTCTGGCGATCCTTCTGCCTCAGCCTTCCAAGTAGCCGGAACTACAGGCATGCGCTACCACACCCGGCTAATTTTTTATTTATTGTAGAGACACAGTCTTGCCAAGTTGTCTGGGCTGGTCTTGAACCAGCAGGCTCAGGTAATCCACTGGCCTTGGCCTCCCAAAGTGCTAGGATTACAGGCTTGAGCCACCATACCCAGTCACAAAGAGATTTATTATAAGAAATTGACTAAGGGATATGGAGACTGAGAAGCCTCAAGATCTGCATTTGACAAGACTGAGAAGTCTCAAGATCTGCATATGAACTGGAAGTACACCAGGAGATCCGATGGTGTACTTCCAGTTCAAGTCCAAAGGCCTGAGAACCAAGAAAACTGATGGTATAAGTTCCACCCTAAGAGCCAGTCAGGTTAAAGATCAAGGAAGAGTCAGTGTTTCGGTTCAAGTTTGAAAGCCAAAAAAAAAAAATGAATGTCCCAGCTCAGCAGTCAGGCAGGAGGAGTTCTCTCTTATTCAAGGGAGGGTGAGCTTTTTTTTCCTATTCGGGCCTTCAACTGCTTGGATGAGGCCAGCCCACATTAAGGAGGGCAACACACTTCATTCAGTCTACTGATTCAAATGTTAGTCTCATCCAAAAATATCCTCACAGAAACACCCAGAATAATGTTTAACCAAATATCTAGGCACCACATGGCTCAGATCAGTTGACACATGAAATTAACCATCACATTAAGGGAGAAATGATAGTAGCTTGAACAAGTGCAGTGGCCACAGCAAAAGTTGAATAGGAGTCGGTGACCAATTAATTGAGAAAGAGGATAGACTATGGTACTCCCTGGGCTTTGGTTTGGGGACACGAAGTGAAAAATGGTTACTTTTACAGTGATACTGTTGTTTGGTTGTCCCCTGAGTTCACCAGTTCATGGGAACAAATATTATCACATTGACAATGAAATATCAGTTTTATTAGTCCAAAGTCCTCACCTCCAGGTCCTTACAAAATTTCCCCCAAGAACTCCTGACTTTTTTTTTTTTTGAGTCAGAATTTCACTCTGTCTCCGAGGCTGGAGTGCAGTGGCATGCTCCTGGCCACCACAGCCTTGACCTGCTGGGCTCAGGCGATCCTTCTGCCTCAGCCTTCCAAGTAGCTGGAACTACAGGCACGCACTCCCATTCCTGGCTTATTTTTTGTAGAGACGAGGTCTCACCAAATTGCCCAGGCTGGTCTCGAACAGTTGAGCTCAGGCAATCCTCTTGTCTCTGCCTCCCAAAGTGCTGGGATTACAGGCTTGAGCCACCACGCCTGGCTGACTCCTGGCATCTTAAAAAAACCTTCACCCACATTCATGAATCCATCTGAATCATTATTGACTGGTGCCATCTTTGCAGAACTGAGATTCTGCCAAGCCAGAGATCCACTGTGCCTGCCTTCTTGAAAGCACCAACAGCCAAGCGAAGCTCTTCCCCAGGTGTGCAGAAGCTGCAAGTAGGGCAGGTGGTGCCAGTGGCAGCTGCTGCGAGGTCAGAAGGGGTGTGCACTCTCCCCCTTCTCCATGAAACTGTCATAGTGACTTCAAAACCGTTTCCCCCGGATCTTTTATTATTATTATTATTTTTTGAGTTGGAGTCTCCCTCCATCGCCCAGGCTGGAGTGCATTGCCACACTCACAGTCACCCAGCATCGACCTGCTGGGCTCCAACAATCCTTCTGCCTCAGCCTTCCAAGTAGCTGGAGCTATAGACATGTGCTATCATGCATGCGCTACAATAAAAAATTTTGATTTTTATTGTAGAGACGAGGTCTCGCCAAGTTGCCTGCGCTGGTCTCGAACCCATGGGCTCAGGTAATCCACTCGTCTCAGCTCCCAAAGTGCTGAGATTACAGACTGAGCCGCCGAGCCCAGCCTTCCCCAGATCTTTATTTTTCCTGTGTCCAGGGTACAACCTGCCATCCACCATGTTCTGAGGGTTCCTTTTACCTGCTGCCTTGCAAATCTATGTTCCTGCCCTCCTGTGACCTCCAGGCACTGTTGACGGATGAACCTCATCATACCAATTTTCCTTTATGGTGAATTCTCTTCCAGAGGTGTGGAAGTTCTTATCATTTAGCCTCTGCCAGTTACCCTTGCTCTCCCATCTCATCCCTCCCAGTGCATCTGATGTGCCTTTCTGTGCCTGGAATCTGAGTGCAGATATTAGAATCCCTGGACCCACACATGAAGGCTCCTCAGCCCAAGTGAGTCAGTTCATGTAAACAGATACTCAAAGACCTGAGAACTGTGTAAATCTTGGTGTGCTTTATTTTTTTCTTTTTGATCTGCTATCTTGTTTGCTTACTCTTGTTGTGGTTGTTTACTTTGTTTTGGATCTCAGGTGCAGAGGGCTGAGTGAAACATGGTCTTCGGTTGTTATCTCTGTAGCATCTGTGCAAAACCGCCCTCTAGTTTCCTCATTCCTCTTATTTCCATACTGAGAGTAGTTTTCTTTTCTTTTTCTTTTCCTTTTGTCTTGGAGGCGGAGTCTCATTCTCTTGCCCAGGCTAGAGTGCGATGGCACAATCATGGCTCGCCGCAGCCTCACTGAGACTCAAGTGATTTTTCTACATCAGCCTCCCGAGTAACTGGGACTACAGGCACATACCCCCATCCCCGGCTAATTTTTTTAATTTTTTGTAGAGACAAGGTCTCATTATATTGCCTAGCTGGTCTTGAACTCCTGGACTCAAGTGATCCTCTCACCTCAGCCCCCCAGAGCGCTGGGATTACAGGCATGAGGCACCATGCCTGGCAGAGTAATCATATCTTTATCACACAAACAAGAGCACTTTTGAGAAGAAATGGAGGCACTTTAATGATTATTATATTGAGACCACGGGTGGAAACCAGGCCTGCGGCTATAAGCCAGATATATGGCCACCCTGTTTGCACTGTATGTTCATTCCTGTATGTCCATCCTCTCTAAGCAGCCATTCAATTTGTTTGGTTTTGCTTTTATATATTCTTCTTCTTCTTTTTCTTTTTTTGAGTTGGAGTCACTCCATCGCCCAGGCTGCAGTGCAGTGGCATGCTCAGGGCCACCCCAGCATCAACCTGCTGGTCTCTGGCATTCCTTCTGTCTCAGCCTTCCAAGTAGCCAGAACTACAGGCACACGCTCCCATGCCTGGCTAATTTTGATTTTTGTTTTATTGTAGAGACAAAGTCTTGCCAAGTTGCCTGGGCTGGTCTTGAACTCGTGGACTCAAGCAATCTACTTGCCTCGGCCTCCCAACGTGCTGGGATCATAGGCTGAGCCACCAAGCCTGGCCAATATATTCTTCTAATATGTATATTTCTGCTCTATGTGCACGCTTTTTACATATATATGGAGGGTGCTTTGCTGTAGTTCTGCTTTTATTTTTTCCCCTCCTCCCTGATCTCTGCCCATGTTTATGTCTGAAGTGTAATGTGTAACACCCCACACTGTGTAGACTTCACTCATATTGACCGATACACCCACCTGTTGATGGGCACCCAGGTTGCCCTTGCTGCACCCCTCACAGATAATGCCATAGTGATTCTCATTGCTTGGAGAGCCCCTAGGACTGTAGTGAGAGAACCTGTGGGATCTCAGGTGGGCGCAGAATTGCTGGCTTCCTGTTTAAGTTAGTGCCAGATCGCACCCCAACTTTTGCCTCCCTCTTTGTGACTGGTGTACCGATTTCAACTCCAGCCCAGCCAGGACACCCTGGACAGAGAAGACTGAGAACAGAAGCCAAGGAAACACCAGCATGTGGGGAGTGAGCACAGGGGGCTGATGTGATAATGAAGGCTGAGGAGTGGTCATCAAGGCAGGAAGAAAAGCAAGACAGGTTGTGGATGAAACAGTGCTGACAGTGGTGCAGAATCTCTGACTCTGAGATAGACACGCCTAGCCTAACTTCAGCTCTGCCACCATCTAGTTATGTGATGTTGAGTTGCTTGTCACCACTCAGGCCCAATTTCCTCACAAGTAAACTTGTACATAATGAGTCCCTACCTTGACAGGCTGTAACTTAGTTCTGTAGCCAGAACGTGATAAACACCCTGTAAATATGAAGTCTTTTATTCTCTAACAGCTTTTCTTGCAAGCACTGCTCAAGGTCTGTGGTTATATTGTCATGTGTATGATTCTTGGATTATTATCTGCGTCGCCCAGTAAATTCTATAGTTCCCCAGGACAGAGACCATTTTATCTTTCATCCCCAGCACAGTGCCTGGCACAGAGCATACACAGTAGATGCTTATGAAATTATGTTAACCTATACAAGTTAAATGCAGAGTATAATTGTGGACTGTGGCAAGTGTTATGAAGGAAAAGACAGCACGCTGTATTAGAGAGTAACTGAGTTGAGGGAAGGATATAGACAGATCTGCTAGAGAAAATTTCTTCTTCTTCTCCTCCTCTTCCTCCTCATCCTCCTCCTTCTTCTTCTTGCCAGGGCAACAGAATGAGACTCCAACTAAAAAAAAAAAAATACATATACATATATACACACACACACAAATGCCTGGAGACAGGAGAGGGCTTGGCGCATGATGGGAAGTCTCTGAGGATGTGACATGAGCTAAGAAAGGAAGACAGAGTATGGACCATCCATAGGGAGAGTTAAGGGAAAAGCCATTCAAGAAGCAGGACGTCATGTTCAAAGGCCCCGAGACAGGCTGGGCATGGTAGCTCATATCTGTAATATCGATACTTTGGGAGGCTGAGGTGGGAGGATTGCTTTAGCCCAGGAGTTTGAGGCCAGCCTAGGAAGCATAGTGAGACCCTGTCTCTACAAAAAATGAAAATAAATTAGCTGTGTGTGGTGGCGTGTATCTATAGCCCCAGCTACTCCAGAGGCTGAGGCGGGAGGATCACTTGAGCCCAGGAGTTTGAGGCTGTAGTAAGCTGTGATCGTGCCACTGCAGTGTAGCCTGGGCAACAGAATGAGACTCCAACTAAAAAAAAAATATATATATATAAAGTCAAATGCCCTGAGGCAGGAGAGGGCTTGGCACATGATGGGAAGTCAGTGAGGGACCTTAATCAGAAAAGTAATATAATAAGTGGAAACAAGGAGAATTGTCAGAAGGCTGTTGCACATGAAAGGTGGTGGCAGCTTGAACTTAGTGGCGAAAGAGTGGATGAATTTGGGATGCATTTTAGGCGTGGAAGATAGGACATGGTGAGTGACAGGGTGCAGGGAAAGAGGGTGATGTATATATCAAGGCTGACTTGAGCAATCTTGTGAGTGGTGTTGCCTTTTACCGGGACAGGGAAATGAGGGAAGACATAGGATTGGTGGTGGGATGGGGAAATTGAGAATAAAAAGCTCAGATTTCAACATGTCACATTTGAGGTGACTATGCAGTCACTATAGGGAGATATTGAACGAGTGGTTAAATAGACAAATCTGAGATTAAGGGGGAAAGATTCTGACTTATTTCCAGTCATCAACATCTAGATGATTTTTCTGTTTGTTTATTTGTTTGTTTGAGTCAGAGTCTCACTCTGTTGCCCAGGCTGGAGTGCAGTCTCACGCTCATGGCCACCACAGCCTTGACCTACTGGGCTCAAGGCGATCCTTCTGCCTCAGCCTTCCAAGTAGCTGGAACCACAGGCACACGCCACCATGTCCAGCTTGTTTTTTGATTTATGGTAGACAGGAGGTCTTGTCAAGTTGCTCAGGTTGGTCTTGAACCCCTGGGCTCAGGCGGTCCTCTCACCTTGGCCTCCCAAAGTGCTGAGATTATAGGCGTGAGTCACCACATCTGGCCAAGATGGTATTTAAAGTCATGGGATAGCATTGGATAAACTCCCAAGAGTGATAAAGTGTCAACAGAGATGATAAGAAGTTCCTACACAGAGCTTAGGACTCTCCAACAGTTGGAGCCTGGGTGATGGGTGGCTAAGCAGGTGTGGATGGGGAGGGAAAAACCTGGGAGCTATGGAGTCATGGAAGGCGAAAGAGAGAAAGATGTGGTAACAAACACTGCTGAGATGTCAAGGAAAGTGGGAAAGGGAAAGAGGCCTTGGGTTTGGCAATGTGAAGGCTGCTGGTAAATTTTAAAATTACTTTAAAAAGCCAAGCACGGTGGCTCACGCCTGTAATCCCAGCACTTTGGGGAGGTGTAGGAAAAAGACTAGTCTGGACAACATGGCAAGACCTTGTCTCTAAAATAAATTTAAAAATTTGCTGGGTGTGGTGGTGCATGCCTGTAGTCCCAGCTACTGGGAAGGCTGAGGTGGAAGGATCACCTGAGCCCAGCAGGTCCAGGCTGTGGTAGCCGTGATTGTGCCACTGCACTGCAGCCTGGGTAAAAGAATGAGACCCTGACTAAAAAAAAAAAAATACTTGAAAAAAAAAGGTTTATTGAGATATAATTCACATACCACAAAACTCACACACTTAAATTGTATTGTAACGGTAGTCTTTAATATATTTGCAGAGCTGTGCAACCATCACCACAACCTAATTTTAGAAGCTTTTCGTCACCTAAAAAGAAACCTCTTAATTATGAGTATTCCCTTTTCCCCTTTCCACCCGTTCCCAATCTGCCTCTGTAGATTTGCCTATGCTAGATACCTCATAGAAATGAAATCATGCAATATATAGCCTTTTGTGTCTGGCATCTGTCACAGAGTATGTTTTCAAGGTCCATCCATACTATAGCATGCATCAATACTTTATCCCTTTTTATGACTAATAATCCATTGCATAGATATTACAAATTTTATTTATCCATGCATCAGTTTGGGTTATTTCCACTTTTGGCTATTGCGAATAACTCTGCTATGAACATTTGTGTACCTTGTTCGATGGACATATGTTTTCATTTGTCTTGGGATATACCTAGAGTCGAATTTCTAGATCATAGGATTAGTCTATGTTTAACATTTTGAGAAACTGCCAAATTGTTTGCCAAAGTGGCTGCACCATTTTTATACCCCAACAGCAATGTGTTGGGGGTTCTAATTTCCCTACACCCTCACCATCACTTGTTATTGTCTGCCTTTTTTAAAGCCATCCCATAAGATATGAAAAAGTATCTCATTGTGGCTTTACTTTGCATTTCCTTAACGATTACTGATGTTGAACATCTTCTTATGTGTTTATTGGCCATTTGTATGTGGTACTGGTAAATTTGACAAGAACAAGTTCATGGAGTGATGGGTGTTGAGACCAGATTAGGTTAAAGAAGGGATTGAAAGTGAATTAATGGGAAAAACAAGCTGAAAAGCAATTTTGAGTTTCCCTTTGGGGCAGTTTAAAGAGAAGTTACTTGTGTGTGTTTTTCTTAGTAATAAGAGACACTAGAATCTGTGTTTATGAGAATGATCCAGCCAACACAACTGCTTGATGGTGCAGAGGAAAGGGTAAATAACAGGGCAAAGTCCTTGGGAAGGTAATGAGGGCAGGGCTCAGAGAGTCAGAGAGGGTGTTGTCATTGAAAGCCTCCCTCCTTGCCAGGCTCGGTGGCTCAGCCTGTATTCCCCCACTTTGGGAGGCTGAGGTGAGTGGATTGCCTGAGCCTGCGGGTCTGAGACCTATCTGGCCAACTTGGCGAGACCTCATCTCTACAATAAATCAAAAAATTAGCTGGGCGTGGTAGTGCACGCCTGTAGTTTCAGCTACTTGGAAGGCTGAGGTGGAAGGATCGCCAGAGCCCAGCAGGTCGAGGCTGCAGTGGCCGGGAGCAGCCAGTGCACTCCAGTCTGGGTGACGGAGTTAGATGCCAACTCAAAAAAAAAAAAAAAAAAAGAAAGGCTCCCTCCTTCTCCCATTTTAACCTGTGCGAATCTGGTCTGTGGACTTGGTGGTGGTGGAAGATGAAAAGATTCTTTTCTGTTGGTTCCTATTTTCTCCATCAGAGTAAAGAATGAGGTCATCAGGAAGCAGAGTGGGACAAGTGTGGAAAGTTTGGAAAAAGAGGGGAAATAATAAAATAATTATTTGGGGAATAAGAGATCACACTTAAAAGAGAAATGTGGGTTTGCCGGAGCACACTGAGTGTCTATTGTGGTTTGGCCTGTGGATTTATTGTAAATATAGTCACCTCATTTTGTTTTTCTCTAAGAACATACAACTGTTCAGATGTGGGAACAGAGGATGTGGATAAATAGACTAAGCCGGGGTTGTGGCTTCACCAGGTGAGTACAATAGAGAGGGACCTGCTAGCCAAAGAGTTGAGGATGTATGTAAAGCAGTGATTTTAGTAAGGACCATGGCAGTGGGTCTTAAGGTGTGACTCCCAGACCAGCAAAAGCATCACCCAACCACGTGCTAGCTATGCAATTTGGGAGGCCCATCCCAGAACTACACAAGAGGACTATAGGGGAGACTGTGTCCTCAAAGGACGGAAGTGAGGATATTGTGGAATCAGCTGGTTATAGACTGGCAGCTCTAGAGGAGAGGTGAAAGGGTTTAGGTGAGTCTGGTAAATGGGTCAGCCTAGGACATGTGACCTGGATTTGGGAATCAGCGAGCCATTGGACAAGTGATTCAATGGATGGCCTAACATGCCTGGACTTCTGGAGTTTCCCAAGGTAAGTAGGGATGTGAGGAATGATGGGTTTTACCATGAAGAGCCTTACAAGAAAGTGGGCAAGCATCTCCTCTAAGGTCCTGTGTCTTTTGCTATAACTGGGAATTGGCATAGCAATATCATTTCGGCCATATTCTATTGATTAGGGTCACAAACCCATCCCTGATTCAAGGGAACAGGAGTATACAAAGGGGTGAATACAATCAGATGTGGTTTATTGAGGGCCTCAAACATAACAGCTGATGCTTTTTTGCTAAAAAAGAAAAAAGAAAAAAAAAGAAACATTGCCTACAATAAGATTATGAAGGTATTCTCCTATATTTTCTTCTAAAATGTTGTTTTACTTTGCACATTTAGATGTCTCATTTATCTAGAATTAATGTTTATGATTAATGTGAAGAAGGAATTGAGATTCATTTTTTTCCCATGTGGATGCCCACTGTGTCAAAAAGGCCATCCTCTTGCCATCACTATGCAGTGCTACTTTCATCATAAACAAAGTATCTGTATATTTTCAGAGTTTATATTTATGGATTTTCTATTTTGTGCCTTTATTATATTTATCTGTGCTTGCTTGTGATTACATAATGTCTTGATAACCAATAATGTAAATCTTCCAAGTTTGTTATTCTTCTTACAAGATGTTCTTGGCTTTTAGCATTTTGATATAAATGCATTAAAATGTAAATAATATAATAAGAATGTTATGAATTGAATTGTGTCCTCTAAAAAAGATATTTCAAAAATCCTAATGCCCAGTACCTCAAAATTCAACCTTATCTGGAAATAGGTTCCTTGCAGATGTAATCAAATTAAGATGAGATCATATTGGAGTAGGGGGGCCCTAACCCAATATGACTAATTGTCTTTATAAGAAGAGGAGGAGACCAGGCTTGGTGGTGCAGCCTGTAATCCCGCACTTTGGGAGGCCGAGGCGTGTGGATTGCCTGAACCCACGGGTTCAAGACCAGCCCAGGCAACTTGGCAAGACCTGGTCTCTACAATAATTTTTTTTTTTTAATTAGCCAGGCATGGTAGCGTGCCTGTAGTTCCGGCTACTTGGAGGACTGAGGTGGAAGGATTGCTAGGGCTGGCTGAGAGCATCCAGCCTGGGTGATGGAGTAAAACGCCAACTCAAAAAAAAAAAAAAAAAAGAGGAGGTGACAAAGACACAGAGGGAGAACACCATGTGACAACAGAGGTAGAGACTGGAGTGATGCAGCAGCAAGCCAACAAGTGCCAAAGATTGACAGCCACCACCAGGAGCCAGGAAAAGGCAGGAAGAATTTTCTCCTACAGGGTTTAGAGAGAGTATGGCCCTCCTGACACCTTGATTTCAGACTTCCAGACTCCAGAACCATGAGTCAATCAATTTCTGTTTTTGAAAGTCACTCAGTTTGTGGAATTTGGTATAGTAACCTTAGGAAAATAATATAAGGACAGGATAACAAGCAGTTGAATTACAGTACATTTGAAATTATAAAAGAAATAGACACATTTCTAGTATAATACGACTTACAAAACTGGCACAAAAAATTAAACATTTGAGAAATCCTATATCTAAAAAGAAATTGAATCTGTAAGTTGGTAATTTAAAAAAAAAAAAAAAACTCCCTACAAAGAAAACTAGAGGTCCAAATGACTTCATCAGTAAATTTTACCAAACATTAAGAGATGCATTTTAAATCATCAGTAATATGGACAATTAATTGCTCAGGACTAGAATTAAGAATAAAGTGCTTTGAGGAAAAATGTGGATGATGAAGAGAGGATAGATGCAAAAGATAATAAGAAGAAAATTCAACACATCAATGGGTATTCTAGACATGAGAGAAAGAAGACAGAAGGACTCCCTGGTTTTTCTCTTGGGCACCTGAGTCAGTCGTTGTGACATTCATTGAAACAGTAGGATATTAGATAGATACTGAATATGTGATTCAGTAGTGCAGTCTAGGTAAAGGATACAGATTCAAAAGTTGGGAACCCATTGAGTGATATTTGAAGAAATGAGGATGAATAAACTCTCCCGAGGTGTAAAATCAGAAGAGAGGAGGCCAAGAACAGACCCTGTGAAACGTGAAGATTCAAGGGTTATCTGTTAGGAAACTATAGCAGCTGGTAATTTAAAAACAAAAACAAAAACAAACACCTATCCAACCATCTTAAATGATAAGGGAAGTTATTTAACATAACAAGTCATCTTAAGACAGGTTGGCTATAGGCTTGGTTTATAGATCACAAGACCTGGTATTAATTTCCCAGGGGTGCCATAACAAAGTCCCACAAACAGGATGGCTTACAACAGAAATTTATCTGGAAGTCAAAATGAAGGTATCATCAGGCCATGCTCTCTCTGAAACCTGGAGGGGAGACTTGTTCCTGGATTTTCCACATTCTGGTGTTTGCCAGCAATCCTTGGCATTCCTTGAATTGTAGATGCATTACTCCAATCTGTGCCTCTTTCACTGCATGACCATCTTCACCTGTGTGTCTCTCTCTTCTTCTTATAATGAAACCCACCCAACTTCCCCATAGAACTAATGGGTACAGCTTTCTGAATAAATATAGAAATTGACATTCCTGGTCTTGAACCTGAAAACTTACATCTGTCTTGTCTGAGATCTTTTATCAGAAAACAGACCTTCAGGCCTACAGTATCAAGAAACTGAAACTCAACAGATCACCACATACCAACAATGAGATGCTAGTCAACTCCTGCTTACAAACTTCTCTTCCTCACCCCTCCCTAATTCCTGTTTTCCACATTCTTGAACCACAATATAAACTCCTCCCTTCAGAGAAACCGGGAAACAGACTTAGGATGGACTCTCTTGTTCTCCTTGGCTAATATCACCCATGTAAATAGCCCTTTTCCTTGACAATGGTCATTGTCTCAGTGATTGGCTTTGTGTGGCGAGAAACAGGATACTGACCAAACCCCTGGTGTTTTGGTAACAATAAGAACACCAGTCATATTGGATTTAGGGCCCACCCGATTTCAGTGTGACATTAGTGTAACTAAGTACATCTGCAATAATTCTATTTCCAAATAAGGTCGCTTTCTGAGATACTGGGGGTGAGGACTTCAACATTTCTTTTTGAGGGACTCAATTCAACACATCAAGGACACTTTCTATCTTTCTGCTCTGCAATGTTCAACATGCTGGTGGTCTGTAAAATGCTTTCCTCATGGCCAAACTTGGCTATTGAATTCCCAGGCCCCACATCTGACACAACAGTGTCCATCAGATGAAGAGGAGTTATTTAGTCCTGATGTCTCCATTAGGAAAAAAGGAATCTTTCCAAGACTTTCTTCTCTAGTAAAAGTCTCTCCTTTCTTATTAGCAAAAATGTCATCACATATGCACACCTAATCCAATCATTGGAAAGGGGATCAAGACCACGCATCACAATTGGCTTAGACCAGAGGTTCTCAAATTTGAACAAGCATCAGGATCACCTGGAAGGTTTATTAAAACAGAAATGGCAGCCGGCTCGGTGGCTCAGCCTATAGTCCCGCGCCTTTGGGAGGCTGAGGTGAGTGAATTGCCTGAGCCTAAGGGTTCGAGACCCGCCTGGGCAGCGAGACCTCATCTCTACAATAAATCAAAAAATTAGCCGGGCGTGGTAGCATGCACCTGTAGTTCCAGCTACTCGGAAGCCTGAGGCAGAGGGATCGCCGGAGCCCAGCAGGTCGAGGCTGCGGTGTGCCGGGAGCGGCCACTGCACTCCAGTCTGGGCGACAGAGTGAGCCTCCAACTCAAAAAACAAAAACAAAAACAAAAAAACAGAAATGGGCTGGGCTTGGTGGCTCAGCCTGTAATCTTAGCACTTTGGGAGGTTGAGGAAAGAGGATTGCCTGAGCCTGCAGGTTCAAGACCAGCCCCGGCAACTTGGCAAGACCTTGTCTCTACAATAACTAATAATTTTTTTTAAATTAGCCAGGCTTGATAGCACGTGTCTATGGTTCCAGCTACTTGGTGCAGAAGGATTGCCTGAGTCTAGCAGGTCGACGCTGGGGTGGCGGTGAGCGTGCCACTGCACTTGAGCCTGGGTGACGGAGTGAGACTCCAACTCAAAAAATAAAAAAATAAAATAAAATAAAACAGAAATGGCTGATCTCCCTTCCTAGAGCTTCCTGTTCAGTAGGTCTGGTGTGAGACCCAAGAGTATGAATTTTTAACATGTTTCCAAGTGAGAAGAATGCTGTTGGTCCTGGACCATACTTTCAGAGCCAATGGTTTAGACTAATCAGGATACATTTTAGAGGGCTAGGCTCAGCTCCTGGGGGATACATCACTACTCAGAGAAAGCAGAATGCCTGAGGAAAATCAGGATTCCATCAGAAAGGAGCAATGGGAGAAAACCATCAGTTAGGCAAGCCGTAGTGTCTGCTATAGAGGGGAGAGAGAACAGTAAGAGCAGACAGAGAGGGAGTCTTCCAGAAGCGAGAAGAAAGTCAGAACAGAGTGACATCCTGAGTGTCATGAAGAAAAGATTTGGGAGAGTGTGGTCAACTCCGTTAATGTCACAGAGAAGGCCAGCTCACGCCTGTAATTCCAGCACTTTGGAAGGCTAAGGTGGAAGGATTACCTGAGCCCAGCAAGTTGAGACTGTGGTAACCATGAATGTGTCACTGCATTCCATCCTAGGCAAAAGAGTGAGATTCTGACAAAACAAAACAAAACAAAACAAAAAACTAGTCTCAGAGAAAGCCAGGAAGGTGAGAATGGGAAAGTGACCATTGGATTGGACAACAAGAATATCTTTATTGATCTTAGCAAAAGCAGTTGTATTTTGAAACAAGACATGGAACAGTTAAAACAAGAGATGAAGTTTCTTGTTTTGTTTTATTTTGTTTTAAGTTGGAGTCTTACTCTATCGCCCAGGCTGGAGTGCAGTGCCACGCTCATAGCCACTGCAGCCTCGACCTGCTGGGCTCAGGCGATCCTTCCACCACAGCCTTCCATGTAGCTGGAACTTCAGACGCACGCCACCACGCCTGGCTAATTTTTTGATACATTGTGGAGACGAGGTCTCACCAAGTTGCCCAGGCTGGTCTGGAACCCCCGGGCTCAGGCAGTCCTCTCGCCTCGGCCTCCCAAAGTGCTGAGATTACAGGCTGAGCAACTGCACCCCGCCAAGACGAAGTTATTTATACATCATTATTTGTTACTGGTGTACTGACACCAAGCTCTAGAGCCAATTTCCAGAGTTGGAACTGGTTTTCCTGGAATCCAGCTGATGAGATGAATAAGAGGAGGTGATGGGGTTTTTCACTGCTGAGCAATGAAATGAATTTCCTGAGGCAGAACTCAGGATTCAGACAGTCTGAGCTCAGGTTCCAACATAGCCATATCCTGAGTCCTGAATTTCAGACAAGTTGGTGTGGGGAATGTTTGTGCATCCTAATCTATTTGCTGGTCCATGCATCATCTCCACGTATATTCAGATGCGTCTACTGATCCATCAAGCCCACCTACTTCTCTCTGTCCATGAACATTTCTGGTCTAGCTTTATAGATACCCACTTATCTACAGACAAATCCGGGTCTTGCTACTGTGATACCTCTCTTGGCCTCCTTTCACAACTGTGAAACAGAGACCATAATTGTATCTCTCATAGAGTTGTGAGGATTAAGAGAAATCATGTGTGTAAATCAAGATGTGGTCGGGTGCAGTGGCTCAGCCTGTAATCCCACTACTTTGGGAGGCCGAGACAAGAGGATTGCCTGAGCTCAGGCGTTCGAGACCAACCTGAGCAACATGGCGAGACCTCATCTCTACAATACATCAAAAAATTAACCAGATGTGGTGGCGTGCACCTGTTAGTTCCAGCTACTTGGAAGGCTGAGGAAGAAGGATCGCCTGAGCCCAGTAGGTCGCGGCTGCAGTGGCCGTTAGTGTGACATTGCGCTCCAGCCTGGGTGACAGAGTGAGACTCTGACTCAAAAAAAAAGAATCAAGATGTGTATGCAAGATAAGGGCTATTATAGCTACATGTCCATTACTCTTTCTACACATAGCACTGCCAGCTAATTAGCAATTGGTTCCCAAGTATTGGATGACAAGTTTAAACGTATATTTATAGCTATCGACTTATACCCAGCCACGTATGTCTACACTTAGAGGTACATATACCTTTGTTTTCAGCATTGCATATAAACATCCATATCCCTCTTCTACCTGTCTATGTGTCTTTCTGGCAGCTATAGACGCAAACAATATGTAGACATGGAATCTCTGACAGCAACACTCATTTCTACAACATCCTCTCCTTATGTAAATGAGAGGTGCTCTGTTCCAGGTCCTCTGAGAAGCAGATGCCAAGATGGGATTAAATGTGCAAGGATTTTATTAGGAGAAAAGCCTGCGAGGGAAATGGGGAGGGAGCCAAGGAAGGCTGGAATTACTGTCAGACTGCAATGCAAGGCAGATGTGAGTGGCAGAGGGACGGAAGGGAGGTTGGGTGGAGTCTTCCTTGATGGCCTTGCAACTCAAGGAAGCCAATATCCAAGGAATGGACCCCTCTTAGCATCCCTGCCCCACTTGGTCACTGGCTAGGAGTGGCCGTGGGAGGCGTGGCCTCAGTACAAAAGCTGCCACGGGCTGCCTATGGATTTTGAGCAGTGCTGGAGTCCTTGATTAATGACACCCACTTTAGGTGGGGCCTCAGGAAAGTGCATTCTCTTGGTCACCACATGAGGTCTCATCCCTTTGTGCATTTGATCCAAACACTCCAGGTTACAAAACAGAAAATCACTCCAAACCTGCGTGGTCCTCCCTTCTACCACCATCATTCAAGATAGTGCCTCTGCTTTGGCTAGCACCCCGGGAAGGCCAGAGCAGTGACTGCCCACGAGTTTGGTGTGTGCTCTGCCCAGGTATGCCTCGGGGAATCTCTGGCCAAGTTCATTGCCACTGCTCCCTATCTACTTCCAGGGAAGATTTCCCTATTCAAGGATGGGAGAAGCCAGGACACTCTTGGTGGGTGTCTGTGGGGGCCCAAACCTCAGATCGCACACAGGAGAGAGGAGGCAAGCCCTCGGGGATTCTTCACCGTGTCTCCCTCTTTCTGGAATCTAGGACCTTCTTCATGGCTGAGCTGCTGGTCCAGCCCTGATCAGACAACAAGAAATCAGGGAGCTCTGTGTGGACCACTTTGTGTACCAAGGTCATGTCCCACTGATGAAATCGTGGAGAGCCCCAGTGGCCCAAGGCCAGTACTGTACAGATGAAAGGCTTATTTATGTGAAAGATATATCTACAGAGGGAATGCTAAACCACAAAGCAAAGTATGAAGGTTTGCAGCAAATGCTGTAAAGTTTTACATTCCTGAAAACTAGGGATAAAAGATATAACCATTTAAAGCAAAGTGGATGAAAGGGGCTTCCACGCGATTGTAAAACGGCCTTATAATAGTTAATTGCTAGTTCCTTATTACAACACAGAGAGTCAAAATAGCCTTTAAAATATCCTGGCATTGAAAAGGGAAAGGAGGGAAGGAAGAGGATGAGAGGGAACAGCCAACTAGAAGGAAGGTTGGGGCACAAGTTTCCAGGTATTCTCAGAACAGGGGCCACTCTGATTCCTGCAAACTTGCTCAGTCCCTAAGTATTGAGGACTGGTCCCTGCCCAAGTCTGTCCTGCAAATTCCTTTTGCTATCTGCTGCAAAGATGGCGGGGTGGGGTGAGGTGGGATGGATGACGACAAGACACTTCATCTGCCTGGACCACGGCGTCTTTTTCTGTACAACAAAACACTGCAAGCTCCTCCCCCCGGACCCATCCAGTCCAATACTCAGTCAACATTATTCACTCGATGCCTCCATATTCCAGGCACTGTGCTAGGGCGGTGGGGCCATGGGGGAGATTAACATTCTGAGAATTGGCCGGGCTCCATGGCTCAGCCTGTAATCCCAGCACTTTTGGGAGGCTGAGCGAGTGGATTGCCTGGCCTGCGGGTTCAAGACCAGCCCGGGCACCTTAGCGAGACCTCGTCTCTACAATAAATCAAAAATCAGCCGGGCATGGTGGCACACGCCTGTAGTTCCAGCTACTTGGAAGGCTGGGGCGGAAGGATCGCCGGAGCCCCGCAGGTCAAGGCTGCAGTGGCTATGAGCGTGCCATGGCACTCCAGCCTGGGCGACAGAGTAAGACTTCGACTCAAAAAAAAAAAAATTCCAGGAATAGTGGGAAAAAAAAACACTTAAAAGGATCGTTGGAATGCCATGTAGTAAGTCATAGAACAGAAGTATGTGTGGGTGTGCTGGAGACCTAGCGAAGGAGACATTAAGATGTCAGGGAGAAGATCTTGAAGTGGAGTAAGAATTTACCAGAATGACACTTTAGGTACAGGAACTGGCATGTGTAAACGCACATGACGAGAGCTTCCTGAGTGGCACAACTCCTGGGGCTCTTTTCACATCAGAGTCTGAGTAAATGATGCCCCCAGGGTTGTACAGTGCGCAATCTGTGCAACCTGACACAGCAGCGCTCTAAAGCTGGGGCCCTGGATCATGCAAGAGATGGTGAGGCTTATCTGAAATACCAGCATACACCACGGTAGACCTTCAGGGAGGACTTCTTACCCCACCCCTATTTTCTACCATCTCTCTGTCATCAGGCTGATTAGTGGGGCTAGTACTTAGATGTGGGCTGGCCCAGAGGGATTTCTGTTCTTCTCTCAAATGCTGGGGAACCCCCAGGGAGTTGTCAGACGCTGAAGCTCTGGAGAGACCCAAATCCATTTCCCCTTTAGCAAAAACAATAGCACTCTCTTTTCACTTTGCAGGGAAACATATGTCTTTTTCTCCTGAAAATGGGATTATTATTGAAAAAATAGACTTTTGGCTGGTGCCGTGAGTGGCTCATGCCTGTAATCTTAGCACTTTGGGAGGCTGACGCAGGAGGATTGCTTGAGGCCAGGAGTTCAAGATTAGCCTGGACAACAAAGTAAGACCTTGTCTTTCCAAAAAATAGAATTCAAATCATTCTACAAAAAAGATACCTGTGCACGCATGCTTATTGCAGTGCTATTCACAATAACAAAAACATGGAACCAACTGTGCTGCCCATCAAAAGTAGGCTGCATTTTAAAAATGTGGCGAGGCGTGGTGACTCAAGCCTGTAATCTCAGCACTTTGGGAGGTTGAGGCGAGAGGATTGCCCAAGTTCACGGGTTTGAGACCAGCCTGGGCAACATGGTGAGATCTCATCTCTACAATAAATTAAAAAATTAACCAGGTGTGGGAGTGCACACCTGTAGTTCTGGCTACTTGGAAGGCTGAGGTGGAAGGATCGCTAGAATTCAGCAGGTCGGTGCTGGGGTGGTCATAAGCATGACACTGCAGTCCAGCCCGGGCAATGGAATGAGACTTCAATTCAAAAAAAAAAAAAAGTAGTACATATACATGATGGAATATTATGCAGCCATAAAGAAGGACAAACATATGGACTTCATAACAACTTGGGTATATTTAGAGTCCATCATACTCAGTGATCTATCACAGAAACAAAGAACTGAGTGCCACATGTGCTCACTCATAAGCAGACCATGAAAAATAATCATAACACTATAAAAAAGGAATTGGCAGTAGCGGGACACTACCA
>NW_007059777.1:378019-392119 GCF_000164805.1 Carlito syrichta
AGACTGGAGTGCAGTGGCTGCTCCCGGCCACCGCAGCCTTGACCTGCTGGGCTCCGGCGATCCTTCCATCTCACCCTTCCAAGTATAGCTGGAACTACAGGCGTGTGCTACCACGCCCGGTTAATTTTTTGATTTATTGTAGAGATGAGGTCTCGAACCCACGGGCTCAGGTAATCCACTCACCTCAGCCTCCCAAAGAGCGGGATTACAGGCTGAGCCACTAAGCCCGGCTGGGTGCCTGATTGCAAACCAGGCAAAGTGGAAACCAAAGTCAGACCCAAACTTTACCTGTATAATGACCATTTGTATATCTGATCCTGAATTGTATCCATCTTTAAAAATAAATAAATAAAATAATAAAATAAGTAAAAAAATTTTTAAGAAAGAAAGAGAAAAACCAGGCCGATGTGGTAGTGCATGCCTGTATCCAGTTATTCAGGAAGCTGGGGCAGGAGAATAGGTTGGGCCCAGGAAATCGAGGCTGTAGTGAACTGTGATCATGCCACTGCACTCCAGCCTGGGCAACACAGTGAGACCCCAACTCAAAAAAGAAAGAAAGGAAAAAAGAAAAAGAGAGAGAGAGAAAAGAAGAAACGAAAGATAAACTTTTAAGACTATGGTTTATCGGGGACCCCTGGTCACCTCAGCTGAGCCCACTGTCAACCCCCTGTACAGGATTTCTCTGCTGGTAGTTTCCCTCCAGACTGCATCCCAGCCTTCTCCCCATATAAGAACACTTCCGGTCAGGGCAGTAGCTCATGCCTGTAATCCAACACTTTGGAAGGCCAAGATGAGAGGATTGCTTGAGCCCAGGAGTTCAAGACCAGCCTGGGCAACATAGTGAGACCTCATCTGTACAAAAAAATTGGGTTTTTTTGAGTTGGAGTCTCACTCCATAACCCAGGCTGGAGTGCTATGGCACGCTCTCGGCCACCCCAGCATCCACCTGCTGGGCTCCGGCGATCCTTCCGCCTCAGCCTTCCAGGTAGCCTGAACTGCAGGCACGTGCTACCACGCCGGCTAATTTTTGATTTATTGTAGAGACCCACCAAGTTGCCCAGGTGGGTCTCGGACTCGCAGGCTCAGGCAATCCACTTGCCTGGGCCTCCCAAAGTGTTGGGACTACAGGCTGAGCCACCGAGCCCAGTCTAAAAAAATTTTTTTTTAAATTAGCCAGACATGGTGACACATGCCTGTAGTCCCATCTACACAGGAGACTGAGGCAAAAGGATCGCTTGAGCCCAGGAGGTCGAGACTGTGGGGAGCTGTGATCATTCCACTGCACCACCGCACTCTAGCCCGGTTGACAGGGTGAGACTCCAACTCAAGAGAAAAAAAAAAAGGACATCTCCTGGCTAGGGTGATTGGAGTTGCCAGCACCATGTCCTCCTGATGGTGAGGGCGGGGTGCCCTCAAGCATCTCCGTGACTGCAGATGAGACTCCTGACCCCTCAGTGACTGCTTCCTGCTCCAGAATCAGCCCATCTCTTGTCCTGAAGAAGGGAGGGCAGAGGCGGGGCTAGCTCTCCTAGCTTTGCTGAGGACATGCGGCATTTGACCTGCGACCCCACAGGAAATCCTTCTGACCCCCGAGGTGAACTTCAAGAGAAAAACCATGACCCCACAGTGGACAAAGGGTCACACTGAGGCCTCCCCTCCCCCCTCCATAGCCAGAGATCTCTTGACTCTAGGGGGCAGGGCAGAAAATCTATGGGCTAGGAAGTTCACAGTCCGGCGGGGACTTGGGTCTCAGCGAAGGAAGAGGGCCAGGATAATCTCAAAGGGCAGGGTGCCCATACCCCCTGCTTGCCTGGGAAGCCCCACAGCAGGCGTGTTCTCCACATGCACGTGCCAATGGCATCTCCCTTTCCAGGAGAGAAATGCCCTGGTTTGGATGAGACATGTTATGGTTAGCTGGGCATAGTGGCAGACGCCTGTAGTCCCAGCTACTTGGGAGGCTGAAGCAGAAGAATTGACTGAGCCCAAGAGATTGAGGCCGTGGTGAGCCATGATTGTGCCAGCGTGGGCAACAGAGTGAGACCTCGAATTGCACAATCATAATAATAATAATTTGGGGAAGGTGTTGAGAGAGCACACACTAGTTGAGGCAAAAGTCAGGGGATAAATGCTCTACTCACCTTTGGGGACTCTTAGGCTTGAATCCCTAGTGGGAATTTCAAACTCAGTGACAAATCCATATGAAGTTGAGTCTCATTGGTGAGGACCAGAAAAATGAATCCTTGGGTGAAGAAGACAGGGAGATGGATGTGTCAGCTAAGAAGAAAGGATGGAACACGGGACTGGAGTCTGATCCCATGATTAAGTGTCACCTGGATAGAAAGGCAGAACTTCCTGGACCTAAAGCCGGAGAGTCTCTACAGGTTGTCCCATCCATCTCCTGCCTCTACGTGCTGTCTTGGAAGGGGTGAGTGTTTCTATTACAGGCTTCTGAGGGCATGATTCTCCATCCCATTCTGGGTTGAACACCTCTTGCCTCAAGAAATCCTTGCCACTGTCTAAACCCCTCTTGCCCAGGGAGATGAGCAGACCCTATAAGTGGGAGGAAGGGAAAGACAGTGGAGCCTCTGACCTGACCCTCTGCCTCCTGCCTGCCGCTCTGGTGTCCTAGAATCACTTCCTCCATGATTCTATTCCCTTCTCCTAAGGTTATAAAGCAGCTCAATATTCATCACCATAAAGCTGATGCACAAATGAACGTTGCCTAATAGAAAGTGTTATATCTTTTATAGTATTAATTAAATGGGTCAGTGATGGATCATATTCCAATTTTACTGAGCTGGAAGGGTCTAGATTTATGCATAAGAGCAATAACGAAACCATAGTTAAAATGTATCAACCATTTTCTTTGTGCTAGACTCTTGCTTCTATTGGCTCTTTTAATCCTCACAAAAAAAATCCCATAAGGTAGGTGCTTTTTATCATGTTGATCGTACAGATGAGGAAACTGAGACACAGTAATCAAGCAACAGGCCTGAGATCTCACAGAGTACTAGGCAAAATAATTGGTCCTCCAACGATGTCTACTTCCTAGCCCCCAGACCTGTGATTACATTATGTTATAAGATAAAAAGAACTTTGCAGTTGTGACTAATGTGAGGACCTTGAGATGAGGAGATCGTTGTAGATTATCCAGGTGGGCTCGTTTTGATAAAGGAAAGAGGGGCCTGGGTGCAGTGGCTCATGCCTGTAATCCCAGCACTTTGGGAGGCCGAGGCAGAAGGACTGCTTGAGACCAGGAGTTTGAGATCAGCCTAGGCTACCTAGCGAGACCTCATGTCTACAAAAAGACAAAAAAAAAATTAGCTGGTCATGGTGGCACACGCCTATAGTCCCAGCTATTCTAGAGGCTGTGAGCCCAGGAGGTCAAGGCTGCTGTGAGCTGTGATAGGGACCACTGCTCTCCAGCCTGGGCAACAGAGTGAGAACCTGACTCGAAAGAAAGAAAGAAAGAAAGAAAGAAAGAAAGAAAGAAAGAAAGAAAGAAAGAAGGAAGGAAGGAAGGAAGGAAGGAAGGAAGGAAGGAAGGAAGGAAGGAAGGAAGGAAGGAAGGAAAGAAAGAAAGAAGAAGGAAAGAAAGAAGGAAGGAAGGAAGGAAGGAAGGAAGGAAGGAAGGAAGGAAGGAAGGAAGGAAGGAAAGAAAGGAAGAAAGAAAGGACGGAAGGAAGAAAGAGAAGAAGATGTGACTGAGAAAAGCAGAGAGAGAGAGAGAGAGAGAGAGAGAGAGAGAGAGAGTGATTCCGAGGTATTTTGCTCCTAGGTTTGAAGGTGGGGTAAAGAACTATAATCCAAGGAATATAGGTGGTCTCTTGAATCTAAAAAAGGTACAGATTCTCTCCTAGAGCTCCCAGAAAGAACACAGCCCTGTCGATCTGTTTTAGACTTCTGGCCTCCAGGACTTGTAAGGTAACAAATGTGTGTTTTAAGTTGGTGATTTGTTACAGCAGCAGCAGGAAATTAATACACACAGTTTACATTTGGCAACAGCAGAGTTACGGGGAGTTGCCTCAGGATGGGTAAAGAAATCGTGTCATTAAATCCCTATTCAGGGCCAACTTCCTTCCTCCAGTCCTTGCCCGAGAGCCTTCGAATGAGTGAACCTCTCCCTGGGTCCTACCCTCTTCATCTAACCACTGATCAACACCCTCCCACAGCTCCTGTTCTGTGCAGTACTCCCTCTCGCCCTTCTTTTCCTAAGACCTCTTGGGAGCATCTCAGAGCCAGTGTGGAAAGGGCTAGTGTTGGGGCCTTGGAGACACGAGCAGAAGAGAAAGGCGGGGAGTCCACCGTGAGGCCTGCGTATGTGGGTTTGGAGCAAAACAGCCTGCTTTGCCATCAGGCATCAATATCTTCTTTGCATGAGTAGAAAGGAGGAGAATTGGAGCAACGAAGTGTGTGGCTCAAAGTGAGGTCCAGGCCTGAGCACATACACAGGATACTTCGCTGCTCAGGGATGGGTATGGACACAGACACATGATGGGGAAGGGGGCAGTGGGCTGGGGGCCGCTGCCAGAACATCAGAACAGAATACAAAGCACTCGGGAACAGAATCCTTAATGCTGGCCCAAAGGGAAGGGCTGGCCTTGAAGGAAGGGGCTTCAAAGGCCTCTAGAGAGGAATGGGGGGTCTTTACTGGGGGGTAGGGGCAATGAAATGTTTCAGAAAGGCCCCTCCATAGAACTTCTGGACTTTGCTGCCACCTTGTGGATGGCATCTGGAATGCACGGTTGTGGCTGCCCTTAGCCAAAGATTGACATCTCACTGGGTTCCTAAGATAGATCCTTGCTTCTGAGTCTTGAGTAGAGGTTCTCCCAGACAAGCAGGGAAGTGAATTCCCAGGCTCCTATAATCCCAGCTGTTATACTCATAATGTATCTCTCTGCCAAGAGTGTAGCTCTCTGCAGGCACAGGGACCCGGGAGACGGAATTGCATCGGAGAGACCCAGGAAAGTGGGCCAGTGTCCCATACACCGTCCCAGAGCAGGAACTCAAGGTGGTGGTTGTAGGGAGGAACTCTGTGCAAAGAAGCTCTGAATGTACAGGGGCGAAGGAGAGAGGGTCGTCATGGGAGAGAAGGGGCAGCAAGATATGGGACACAGAGGTCTGGGTTCCGCCTGGACCGGACAGGAACTTTATGCATGTATGAATATATGTATGGGCCCGCCTTTTGGTGAGTGGCAAGCTCATTTCACCCTGCCCATCTCTAAAATGGGGACAAGGAGGGTAAAGGTCTTTTCTCTACTGTCCCCTTGTTCCCCAAGCAGTTCCTACTTGTTCAGAATGTGATGGGAGCAGTCTGAAAAGGGTTGACATGACACTAGATGTCTCTGCACCACAGCCTCGTGACTTCCCCAGGCTTTTTCCCCATATTGGGAGCCCAGTGCCCCCACCACACCTATGAGCCAGGTACCAGCATGATTCCCATTTCATAGATGAGAAGATTGACGGACGAGGGAGCAAAGGGTTTGTCTGAGGTTTCACAACTAGCCGGTGTTGAGCCATGTGTGTGCTCTGGGCTCCCTCTCATCTAGAATTCTTGTAGGAAAACCAGGCAGGTTGTCTGTCTGCCCTTTCCCTCCTAAACAGATAAAAGTTTTGTTGTTGTTGTTGTTGTTTTGGATTAGGAATCTTACTCTGTCACCCAGGCTGGAGTACTGTGGCACACTCATGGCCTCCCCAGCATTGACCAGCTGGGCTCCAGCTATCCTTCTGCCTCAGCCTTCCAAGTAGCTGGAACTACAGGCACACGCTACCACGCCCGGCTAATTCTTGATTCGTTGAAGAGACGAGGTCTTGCCAAGTTGCCCAGACTGATCTCACACCTGCCGGCTCAGGCAAGCCACTCGCCTCGGCCTCCCAAAGTGCTGGGATGAGAGGCTGAGCCACTGAGCCTAGCCAAGGTCTCTTTTTAAAGACTTCTTGCAAATGAGATTCCATTCCTTCCCTTTCCAACACCCAATCTAATTCGTATGAGGAATAGCACTAGCAGAAAGTTCTTCCTATAGTCTAACCTCCCCACCTCCAGATGGAAGGGAGAGAGGATGTGAAGCAGGCTTCTGTTTCAGAGAGGAATATTCTTGGTCCCTAAAACCGGAGTTTAATTCTTTAACCATGACAGTCAGGACTGGCCAATCACAGGCTTCAATGGGATCGCTTAAATTATAGAGGACCAAGTTAGAAAAAAGAAAAAAAAATTACCCAACTCCCGGCACTGGTGCTGCAGCTGATCATTAATTATCTGCTATTTGTGGGTGCTGGTGGGTCTCCCCCGACCTCTCACTGGTCCGGGTGTACAGGGTGGCCAGGGGAGAAGGCCATGAGTTAGTATAAGGTCAAGACAATTTTGTGGGAACCATCCAAACCCTTCTCGACTTCATTTCCCTCCTTTCCACCCTTCCACTCCCCTCCAATCAAGGAAGGAGCTGCCCTCTCTTGCCCACTACCCCTCCCAGATACTTGGGAGGGAGGAGAGAGGGAGTGATTAGCATAGGGCATTGTCCCCGGATAATGGGTCCCAGCTGCTGCATGAAAGAAGAGACAAAGCGCCTGGCGGCTCCACACGCATTATCCCCTAGTTAAATCTCTGTTATTAGATTAGATTCAAAAATGTATTGATTCGGAGACTGGGGGGAGATGCGGGAGGGAAGAGAATCTGGCTGGTGGATGCTGAACCATACCCCTCTGAGAGCCCTTCCTCTCACTCCTTCACACAACGGGGCAACTTTCCCCCCTCCAAATCCTCTCAAGGAACTCTCCTCTAAGCCCATGTCCTGGCCTCTGAGTCCAGCACTCTGTCTGGGCTATCCTGAAAGTCGCTGAGTATCCATTCCTAGGAGGCACCCTTGAGATCCCTTGAGCCCAAGCTGCCAATGTCCAGGCTCCATGGTGGACACAAATTCACAGCGACCTGGAAGGGTTCAGGCTGGCCACTGCTAACACCTTGGATGGAATCTTTTTTAGTAGAAGTGACAGCTTTGGGAAGCAGGGTAGATGGGGCGAGATGAGAACTGAGAGTATTCACAGGTGAAGAGAGAAGCCTGCAGGAGAAGGGTGGAGATGAGAAAGAGAATTGGCAAGCTTCTCAGAAGCTCTTACAGAGACATGAGTGTTTCTGGTTTCCTGTCTGTTCCCAAGACAGAATGAGAGGCAGGACCAGCTCTGGGGAGTAGAACAGGTTGGAGGGAAATTCAGGGTGTTTTCCTACCCCAGGTAGAACAAAGATCTCCTTGGGACAAGAGCAGGATGAGTTCTGATGAACAGGAGTTAGTGCACTGAGGGGTTCACGGGTCCTGGACCTCAGTTTCCCATCCCTGGGCAGCACAACCCAGATGCTAGATCAATGAGCTTATTGGACATCGCTACTGGAGCAGAAGATGTTACATGTGGCAGTTCATTCTCTAGGTGGTTAATTGGCTGCCTCGATGCTGGGCTCTGTTGCCCCATTGATTGTGGGTGAAGGGTGTGGGGGGGAGGGGGAGGATCAATAAGGTGATTAGTGTCTTACTAGCTCTCTGGTTGGACACTTTGCCAATAGTCACCCACTTACTGACCAGTGGTGCATTGACATTGCCAGACTGTTCACCTTTCTATCCCTCTGGCTTGAGACGTAAGAATCACCTAACAGCATGGCTAGTCCAAGCGAGTCCTAGTGGAAGGGACTGGCTTTTAGGGGTTACCCTGAGAGAGGAGCAATGAATGATCCACATCTTTGGCCCAATCTCTACTCAGCAGGAGACAATTGTGAGTGAAAGCCAGCCCGCCAGCCCCGCAATCTCTCACTCTTTGCTGGGAGATCCTATTCCCTACCCACCAACACAACATAAATAAATATAAGATTCCTAACAAATTCCTGCTAACAAATATCAAAAGCACATGTGTCTGGGGTAGAGCTAGATGATGAAGCCCCATTCTCTGTTCACTGTAGGAACAACCAGCCAGTTAGATTGAATGAGTTCTCTCCGCACGCTGGAGAATCTGGGGTGAGAAGAAGCTGCAAGAAGCGAAACCAGATAAGCCCCTTTCCTTGGACTCTATGTTCTTTCAGACACGAAGCTCCTAAGGTTTCATGGATCTGCCCTCTACCCAGGCTCCTGGGTGGTTTGTGAACTAGAATTAGAGTTTGGGGCCCAGGGAATATATGGTTTCAGGTGTCCCCTACTGAATCCTTTATCATTGACTGGTCCAGAACAACAGAGGGGTGGTGAAAATGTTAGAACTCACCTCAGGTATCCCTTCTGGGTCCTTTCCTTTGTCCTGGCAGCACTTTTTTTTTTTTTTTTTTTTTTTGTAGAGATGAGGTCTCGCCAAGTTGCCCAGGTGGGTCTCGAACCCGCGGGCTCAGGCATTCCACTCACCTCAGCCTCCCAAGGCACGGGATTACAGGCTGAGCCACCTAGCCCGGCTTGTCCTGGTAGCATTTAATCCCTTGCCACCATGCCTTCCTCAGGGTGACAGGTAGCCCAAGACATGGAAAGGATAAGGCAGGAATGAGACTGGGAGAACTAGAGAAAGTCTCATTCACATGCTGCAGACACTAAGAAAGGTGCCCTTGGTGGAGTCTAGCATTACTTTTCTCTGAATGCTTGGTAGGTGGGTGGAGCGATGGAGTTGGGGTGTTCGTCTGCATGTCTTACACCCTGATGTCTGGGAGAGGGAAGCAGGATATGAGAAGTGAGATTGAAGACCATTCTGCTGATTCTGCCTCCTCATGGTTCTGCCTTTGGTGAATGTGTCAGGGGCTGACAGAGAACAGTTCCCAAAGGGGTCAGTAAAATCAATCCTTGGTTTCTTGGCACCAAACCAATCGGCGCTGGCCATGGTGCTGAAATTCCTGTCTCCTCTTGCAGGGAGACAACTTTCTCCCAGCTTTACTGAGAAATCATGAGTTCAGAATGATAACAGGACTGTGTGGACCCTTCCAATCTTTCCAGAAGGTTGAAGAACTTAGCTTTCCCTTCCATGGCTAAGCATTCATGGTCTTGACCTTCACACCTTAAATTTCACTTCTTATTGTTTCCATAACCATTGGTCACCTCCCAGTTCCCTGAGCAAGCATCTACAAGAAACTACAGATCATTTCCACACTTCATTTCTACCAGTGATGTTAAACTGCTTCTTCTGTCCATCCAACCCTTTCCCAAAACTGCTGACAAGTGGTGGAGAAGAGCGTTTAGGGCTTCATTGCATTTTATTACCCCACCCAATCCCACCACTGATAGAGCATGAGTGCTCAGGGCAGTGGCCATGGAGGAGATGAAGAGGGACACATTAGGGGTTGGATAAACCCAGTGCAGTTATCAGGCCCATGGAGCAGAGTTGGGTGTGACTTCAACCTAAAAACAAAGCTGTGGTGAGCAGAATCCCAAAGTGCTTTATTCAGGGGAAACTTAGGCTTGATACACAGATACGGAGAGTGAAGTTAGGAAATGTTTGGGTTTCTCCTGATCTAGGATTGCATGTTTCAAAGCCACAATGAGCAGTTGTGAGTGGGAAAATGTTGTAAGGGTCTTGAATACCTGAACTCTTCGGGAGGGAAGATTTCAGATCCTGGCTTGGGGTTGCTGAGCCAAGTTAGCATCGGAAATGGAGGACGGGACTGTAATCTGTATCTTGAGACTGTGCCTGCCATCCCCTGGCCGCTTAAGGACCGAAGCAGACATCCTCCCTCTCCATCCCTAAGTGGCCTGATGCTCTTCTCCCCTGCTGGGCTGCACCCACTTAAGAATACTGCCAGATGGACCAGAGCGTGACCAGGGTGATGCTGTAGGCCAGCACCGCCAGCAGGTAGGTGCGGAAGAGTAGCTTGTCCAGCACAGAACCCACACGCAGCCAGTCCCGGGCCACCTCCCGGATCTCATCCCGCTTCTCCAGGAAGTGCCGGATGGACGCCAGCTCCTGCAGCAGGCCCCTCACCGCCAGTGAGGCCTCCCGTGGTGGGGGGGGAGGGCTGCATCTGGCCCTGGGGGTTTTCTCCAGGTCCTGGGGTCCTCCCAAATGGCTGCAGTGGTTTCCCATGGCTGGAAGAAGGGCAGAGCATTGGCAAGATAAGGGAGGCCAGCAGGGTGGCCTGAACATTGTCGTTTATGCTTCTAGAGTCTGCAGAAATTTTTGTTAGGAAAAACTTGAGACATAAAATGTATACAGAGTAACTTGCATATTTGCAAAGGCACCATCCAAATTACACAAATGTAAAAACCAATATGATTGAGGATACCCATAGATCCCTTCTTAGTCTCATCCTCGACCCTTTCCCCAATCACTAATATCATGACATTGGCATTTATCCTTCCTCTGCATTTTTTTTCCAGCTACGGGCTTTCCCCAGCAATCTGATATCCATAATTTTATTTGAACCTCACAATAGTCCCATAAGAGAGGCACAGTGGATGTGATTACAATTGCTGCTTTTTATATGGTGGTGCTGAAACTGGAAAAGGTTAAGTGATTACCCTGTGATCACATAGTTGGAGAATCATTTGATGACGAGACCACCAAAGCCCAGGCATCTGGACTCCTAATCCAGTGCTCCCTCTACTGCATCATATTGCCTCAGAAGGAGGTGGCAGAAAGGAACTGCCCTTACCTCTGTGACTCCAAGTCAAGAAACAGAAAATATACGTGTAAATAGTGCCACATTCACCAGCTCATAACGAGATGGTCTTAGATGAACAAAAAAGTCGCATGTAAAAGGACTGACCCTAGCCATGATGGAGTAGAGAAGAATGGTTGAAAACACCAGCTTAGGCCAGGCACAGTGGTTCAAGCCTGCAATCCCAGTGCTTCGGGAGGCCGAGGCAAGAGGATTGCCTGAACCCAGGGGTTTGAGACCAGCCTGGGCAACTTGACGAGACCTCATCTCTACAATAAAATCAAAAAGTTAGCTGGGCATGGTAGCATGTGCCTGTAGTTCTGGTTACTTGGAAGGTTGAGACAGAAGGATCACCTGAACCCAGCAGGTTGTTGCTGGGGTGGCCATGAGCATGCCACTGCACTCCAGCCTGGGTGACGGAGTAAGACTCCGACTCAAAAAAGCAAAACAAAACAAAACAAAAGTACCAGCTTAGAGTCAGATAGACCTGAGTTCAGATCATAGTTTTACCAGTTTCTGGCTCTGAGATTTAATGCAAACTGTTTCACTTCTCTACACCTCTGCTTCCTCATTTGAAAATGAGAATGAGAATCCCATTACATTGTCATGAGTATTATACATGACAAGGAACAGAAAGTCCTTTGCCCATGCCTGACACAAAATGCTCCATGATTAAGCCAAGAAACCAACCACTATCACCACCACCCAAAATGGTAACTAACAATTTCTCAGGAGGTATGAGCTCCATATCTGGTGTCCTTCTGAGCCCCTGTCTCTCTGCCTTGGAGGTATTTGAAATGCTATGGAATGTGGTCTTTGAGCTGTTTAGAATGAGAGGGTTTTAGAAATCGTAGCTACAGCATTTAACCATGTGAGGCAAGGAGGCCAGTGACTTCCTGATAAACCTCGCTCATAGGTGCATCTCAGAAAGAGACCATTCTCATCCAGAGGGCTCGGCTCCCAATATGCTCAACCTCTGGGACTCCTGCCCTCTATGTCTACACTCAGGGTGATGAGATATTATGAAAGCAAAGAAAGGGTCTGGACTCTCGATGAAGAAAATGTGGTACATATACATGATGGGATATTACACAGCCATAAAGAAGAACAAAATCATGGCTTTCACAGCAACTTGGATGCAGTTTGAGACCACCATACTACGTGAATTATCACAAAAACAAATAATTGATTGCTGTATGTTCTCACTCATAAGTGGGCCCCAAACACAGTCAATTAGCACAAGGGTGGGATCTACAGTCTCGGGGCACAGCTAAGGGAGGGAGCGAGGGAGGAGGGGCACATGGCAACACGATGAGTACCAGATCCACTACCAGGGGGAGAGAGGACCAGTTAGAAGCCCAAACCTTACTTGCATGCAGCCTACTTATGTTGTTCACTGGTACCCCCCAACTCTAAAATAAGATAAACAAACAAACAAAAAGAAAGAAAAGAAAAGATCCGACTGACACCTTTGCCTGAAGTCTGCTACCTCCCAAGAAGCCTGGACATGGGGCACTGTGTCCAGACAGCACCCAATTCCCAGGCCCCGCCCACTCTCCTGGGTATACCATGCCCTCCAGAGACTTCCTCTGCCTCACAGCCAGGCCAGAAGTGGCCTCTCTGTGTGGGACTCTCCTCTTCCCTCTCTCACCTGAGCAGTCATCAGTCTTGGTGGCTTGAGAGGTGGCTGGGGGCCTATGGGACGTTGACTGCTCCCTGAGGCAAAGCAGTGGGGCGAGTCTCTCCAGAACCAGGCGCCGCAGCCAGGCAGGCACGGGCTGCTGCAGGTCTTGCTTGTGCACCAGCCGCACAATGAAGATGGTCTCGGCCAAGCTTATCACCAGCAGAGCCATGCACACCACAAAGTAGACACCTGTGTAGCCCAGGGCAGGGGAAGAAACACACACGGGAGGTGGAAGAGGGCCCCGTTTCTCACCAGCCCAAGCTTTTCCTCCAGGAGAGGCCCTACCAATGAGGGGAGTGCCGATGGCGGTGGCCGGCAGCGTGTCGGACACGATGATCAGGAAGACTGAGTAGCCGAGGAGGAGGGTGATCTTGAAGGAGACCCTCTCGCCACTGTCTGGGGGCAGGTAGAAGCCCATGATGTCCATGACCATGAGAAAGACGCTGGGTAGCAGCAGGCCAACCACGTAGAAGAGGGGCCGCCGGCGGATGACCACCTGGGACCAGGAGAGGAGCTTGGGAGATGTCTGGGCAGACAGGCTCTGTCTGCGGGAACCACTCTCCAGGCCCAGATTCCTCTCCCCTCTTCCTCCGCTCCCTTCTCCCCCACCCTTCCCCACCCTGCTTGTGGTGTTTCCTGCCTGGATTGCTAAGAGAAGGAAATGGACAGACTCCATATCCTGCCTCTCAGTCCAGGCTTGTGGCTTTCAGGATAAATAAGGGACATTCTGTTGAGCTTCCCCGTCTGCTTCCTTGAAGTTCTAGGAGATGTGTGTGACCCTGGGCTCAAAAAAAAGAGCTATGCAATCCCAGCACTTTCGTAAGGCAAAAGGATCACCTGAGTCCAGGGTTCGAGACCAACCTGGGCAACTTGGTGAGACCTCATCTCTACAAAAATATCAAAAAATTAGCCAGTCGTGGTGGTGCACGCCTGTAGTTCCAGCTGAGGCAGAAGGATCACCTGAGCCCATCAGGTCAAGGCTGCAGTAGCCATGAGTGTGCCATTGCACTCCAGCCTAGGCCACAGAGTGAGACTCTGACTCAAAAAAAGAAAAGCTATGGAAGTTCTTCTTAATATACCTCCTAAGTCTCCTGGCATGGAGGTCTAGTCACCATCCCCCTCATCCCTCCCACTCACATGGAATTTCATTTCTGCATAGCAGTGACTACTTTCCATGAATTCCCGAAACTGGGGCAGCACCCCCAACAGCTCCCACTCTCCCTGGTTCATGAAGACGCTCTTGTCGAACTTCACCTCTTCTGGCAAGCGCCACAGGGAGACGTTGATGTCCTGGACTGAGAGAGGAAGACAAGCCAGCTTTGGAATCTAGTGTCCAGAGCCTGCCAGACCCTGTGATGGCAGAACACAGGGTGGGCAGCAACCAGGGAAGTTGATCTGATATGAGGTGGCCTGACCCCAAGCCTCGGCTCTGAACCTCAGGCACAGGACTGGGTGCAATAGCTCACACCTGTAATACCAGTGCTTTGGGAAGCAGAGGTGAGAGGATTGCTTGAACCCAGGAGTTTGAGACCAGCCTGGGCAACATAGAGAGATCTCGTTTCTACAAAAAATAGAAAAATTAGCAGGGCATAGTGGCGTATGCCTGTAGTCCCAGCTACTCAGAAGGCTAAGGCAGAATGATCACCTGAGCCCAGGAGGTCAAGGCTGTGGTGAGCTGTGATTGTGCCACTGCACTTCAGCCTGGGTGGCAGAAAGAGACCCTTGGTGAAAGGAAGGAAGGAAGGAAGAGAGAAAGGGAGAGAAAGAGAGAGAGAGAGAGAGAGAGAGAGAGAGAGAGAGAGAGAGAGAG
>NW_007059777.1:392156-498630 GCF_000164805.1 Carlito syrichta
AGGGAAAGGGAGGGGGGAGGGGAGGAAGGAAGGAACAAAAGTCATCATTCTTCGCCTTAGCCTTGGTGGAACTGCCTTTCAAAGGGACACAGGAAAATGAACAAAATCCTCACTTCCAGAAAAGCAGTTTCACTTCTCAGTATCAACACTAGAGAAATATGCCTAGGGTGAACAGGAGTATCCATTGCAGCAAAATATTGGAAAAGATCTGAATGTCCATCAATCGGGATAATGCTTAACAAAAGCAACGAAAACTTATGAGGAAGATTTAAATATGCATGGGCAATATGGAAAACATCCAAGACTTGTTGTTGAATAAAAAGGATCAAGTAGCCATATATAATAGTATATACATATGATACAGTCATGTCAAACAGAAACTCATAAAACAATGTCCATGTATTTTCCATAGATGCGTGTGTGTGTGTGTGTGTGTGTGTGTGTGTGTGTGTGTGTGTGTGTGTGTACATATATACACATGCATGTGTGGATGCCAATGTGTAGAGAAGAATCTGGAAGAACATACTTTATGAAGTTTATACTGATCAAAGTCGCCAACTCTTGTTGTAGGGAGTTGCAGGTGAAGAGTTCGAGATTTAGAGTCGAGATCAAAGGAGACTTTAGGCTTTTCTGCCATTCTGTTTTGGGTCAAGAACATTCTATGTGGTCAAAATTTAAGTTGAATGTAAGAATAGAGCCAGGTGTGGTACCTCATGCCTGTAATCCCAGCACTTTGAGAAGTTAAGGTGGGCAGATGGCTTGAGTCAAGTTCAAGACCAGCTTGGACAACATAGCAAAACCTCGTCTCTACAAAAAAAAAATTTTTAAGTAGCCAAGTGTGGTGGTACATGCCTGTAAATCCTAGCTACTTGGGATGCTGAGGTGGAAGGATCACCTGAGCCTGGGAGGTTGAGGCTACCATGAGCCATGATCATCATGATCACTCCAGTCTGTGCAACGGAATGAGACTCCACCTCAAAAAAAAAAATAAAAAACAACCCAGAACAGAGATGGGGGATCCCTTCTCACAGCAAGGTGTTGTGTACCTCATTAGTCCTTAAGTGAGCACCTGCCATCCATCCGTTGGTAAAATGTGCCATGCGCCTTTGTTTGTGCCAGGCACTGTGTTAGGAATCTAATAGTGGGCAATAATTCAGGTCCCTGCCCTAAGTTTATTTCTAAGAGAGAGGACATTGAACAGGTACTTCCAAAGGTGGTAAAGGTGAGGAGAAGAAGAGGGTGGTATAAAATTGGGCACAGGGACAGCCTAGGCTGGGGAACGAGATGGGAAACCAAGGAACTGACACTTATGCTGTGATCAGAAGGGAGAGAAGAGGGACTGGTTAGACTGGGTGCGGTTGGAGGGCAGGACTGGGACAGGAGGGGGGGGCGGGGGCGGCTAGGGATCCTAGGAGAGGAAACAGCAAGTGATAAACAGAACAAACAAGTGGCTTTGGGACTAGAAAAGAAGGCAGCTGGGCAGGAGTGAGACCCAGGAGAGTGTGCACCAGAGGAGGCTGGAGTGGCACGGCAGGGCCGCTCAAGGGTTTGGACTGTGTCCCAGGACTGCTGGGAAGCCGTTGAGGGTTTTAAGTAACACAGTCAGATTTGCCTTTTGCTGAGATGTCACCGGCTGCTGTGACATCAGGAAGGGGAGAGAGACAAGGATGAATGGGGGAGACCAGACAGAAGGCTAATGCGGAAACCTGGGCAGGGGATGAGGGTGGCTTGGATGGAGGTGAGAAGTGGGTGGATCTGAGAAATATTTAGATCCTGTGTGAGATACCGGAAAAGAATTGCCCCTTACTGAGCATCGTGTAATCAGTTCACAAGGTCTCATTAAATCCTACAACTGAAAGGGACAGCAAAGGCAGCAATATTTACCCCGTTTGGAGGATGGGAAACATCCTGGATAAGAGGAGGGAAGGCGTCCTTGGGAGTGTTCTCGCTCAGGTGTCCCCGGGTCCACCACCTCCACCCACACCCCACAGCCCACACACTCACTGGTATGCAGCCAGCTGGTGAAGGTCAGTGAGCAGTTCTGCACGTCGAAGGGGAAGTTATAGATGTCAAGGCTACAGGCGGTCACCACCTGGAGGGGCTTGTAGTTCTGGACCTCGCCATGATGCCGGACATACACATACGGGATATCTGGAGATTTTCCCACATCCACGCTGGCCAGGAAAGAGGGGTCAGTTTGGAGGCTCAAAAGACAGGTCAAGCCCTGGAAGTCTGAAGATCTCCAAGCAAGCCAGTAGGGTTGACAGCAGGACAACCTGGATAGCTCTGTCTGTTCTCAGTTTCCCCAACCTTCGTATCTTAGGCTTCCTGCCCTGCCATTGTCAAGGTCACTTTCCAAGACATTTCTCCTTGATTGCCCTGGCTACCTGGCCACAAAAGGCAGGGAAGAAAACCCAAGGACCTAACAGCCATGGGTGGTAAAGAGCCTGCCCGGCTGCCCTCACAGTGTGAACTTTCCCATACTCCCTAGGCTGGGCAGAGCTTAGCTCTCAGGGTCAACAGCCCTGTGGCGATGGGCAGGTTTGGTGGGGGAGCAGAACCTTGTGTTCCATCCTGACTCTGGCTTCTCTCTGCTTCCCATGCTTAGGATCCTTTAAAATGGCTGGGTGCGGTGGCTCAACCTATAATCCCAGCACTTTGGGAGGCCGAGGAGAAAGGATTACCTGAGCCCAGAGGTTCAAGACCAGCCTGGGCAACTTGGTGAGACCTCGTCTCTACAATTAATCACAAAAAAAAAAATTAGCTGGGTGTGGTGGTGTGCGCCTGTAGTTCTGGTTACTTGGAAGGCTGAGGCAGAAGGAAGGCTGAGGCAGGTCAGGACTGCAGTGGCCATGAGCATGCCACCGCTCTCTAGCCTGGGTGACAAGAGTGAGACTCCAACTCAAAAAAAAAATTCTTTAAAATGAGAATCATCATCTCTGAAGGGACAGGATCTAGAGAAATCACGGGTAAGAACTGAAGGAAGCCAGAAAAGTCTCACAAGACCTCATCTCACTCTTTTGGCTGACCTCTGACCTGTAGCCCCCCCCCAAGTGAATGCTGAGCACTGTGGCAAGGAGTGGGCTGAGCCTCCAGTTTTCTGTGGAATTAGGGGTGAGAAGTCAGTACTGAGGCTACTTCACTGCTCAATCTAGAGATCCAGCCAGAAACTCCAGAACTCCTGCAGGCTGAGCTTTGCAGAGCCAGCTGCTTCCCTTGGGAAATGTCAGTGGCATCCCCCGGAGTTGGGCAACGCAGTGAACATAAGGTGGAGGGCAGTTGGCACCACTTGTCGCTGTCCATTTTCCACCCATCTCCCCCAGTCCTCTTCCCTGCCCTTGAGCTCAGAAGCCCAGTGTGTGGGCCCTGGGTGAGCCTGGAGGCTGGGGAGAAGGTATGTTGGCCAGGGCCGGATGGGTCGGTGTTTGGCTGGGGGGACCCATTTTTGTATTGAAGGAGCAATCTGTGGCCTGTTAGGCACATGTGACTTGTGAGGTCTGAGTGTGTGTGTGTGTCCACTAGCTCCAAATTTCCCCTGTGACCAGGAGTGGTGGCCACCTTCAGTGCTCAATTTCTGAAAGAAATTGAAGAAATTGTACGGTCCCCTTTAAAAGTGTCGGCATCCCCATAAGGCTATTTCAACTCAGTGTGCATTAGTTCACTGGCTTCTTTCTCCATGACCCGGGCCTTTGGACTAAGAAGTACAGAGTGTCACATCAGACACATAAAAAAGAGGACTTTAAAAATACAAAAGAAAAAAATGCTAAGGGGTAATTTTGTGCTCAAGCTACCTTTACTTACAGTCTGCTAGTCTGAGTGGGACGTTCCAAATGCAATAGCCACCATCTTGTCTCCCAGCTCCCCCACCCTACTCCACCACTCACCCCGGCTTCTCCAGCCCCCAAGTCAGCCAGCTGGCATCTGGCCACAGTACTCACAACTCATTGATGAGAATGTCTGGGACCCAGATGCTGTCCGTGGGGATGGACAGTTTGGTGATGTTGTCAAAGTCCTCAGGGCTCCACTGGAGAAACTCATCGGTCCAGTACTAGGAAAGGAGCAGGGACAGTCACAGGTAGCCTCCTCACCCGTGAGGGTCACAGGTCAGGCAGGCATCCCCCTCAGTGCCTGGGTACTTCCTGGGAAAGACTGGGTGTTGGTGGCACCCAAATTCTTCAGCAGTAACTGAGAGTCCCTCACTTCCCTGCAACACAGACAGACGCAGCCCTGCCCAGGAAGGGCACTGAGTCACCTCCACTGCTGAGTCTTGTCTTCACTGACAGAGGCATCACAGACAAATACTTCTTGGGTCTGGTCTAACATATGTAAATGCAGATAATAACACTCACCTCACAGGGCAGAAACAGTTATTGTTAAGTGTTTATCAGTGTATTCTCCAATCTCATGCCAGAAGGACCAGTCTAAAATGTAAATTTAATCATATCATTTCCTTGCTAAAAATTCCTCAACGGCATCCCATTGCCCTTAAGATAAAGTTAGGCCGAGTGCAGTGTTCATGCCTGCAATCCCAGCACTTTGGGAGGCCGAGGCAGGAGAATTACTTGAGCCCGGGAGTTTAAGACCAGCCTGGGCAACATAGCAAGACCTCGTCTCTACAAAAAAATAAAAAGATTAGCTGGATGTGGTGAGGTGCGCCTGTAGTCCCAGGTACTCGGGAGATTGAAGCGAGAGGATCGTTTGAACCCAGGAGTTTGAGGCTGTGGTGGGCCATGATTGCGCTACCGCACTCAAGCCTGAGTGACAGAGTGAGACGCCAACTCAAAAAAAAAATAATTAAAATTAAAATGTACATGTGATCATGTCACTTTTTTGCTTAAACTTTTTCAATGGCACCCAATGGCTCTTAAGGTAAAGTTAAACCTTGCAGCCAGCAAAGGCCTATATAATCTGGCTTCCTATCTCAGTCCTGCCTCTCTGTGAAGTCTACACTCCAGCCATGTGAAATGAAACACTGCTCAACCCGCCAAATCTCTGTCTACACTGCTCCCTCTCCCATGCTGCAATCCCCGGCTTCTTCACCAAGGTTAGTTCTCCTCATCCTTCCAGATGCAGCCAAGGCGTCTGTCTGCTCCCTTCTCCAGGACAGCTTCTGTGACTCCCACACCCCAGGCTGGATGATCCCTGCCTCCTCTGGACTCTCACAGGTGGCATCTTGTCCTTGCAGCACTGGGGCAGCTGTCCTGTTGCATTTCAACGGTCCGTTCCCATGTCTGTTGCTTTCCCTAGTCTGTGAGCTCAATGTGGACAGGGCCTAAGTCTAGCTTGTGTCTCTAATTCCAGTGCCTTAGCACAACCGCTGATGTGTAGTCGACTGACATTCCCTCACCACTGGCCGCACACAGCTGGGGTGGGCAAGTGACCTTGGCGCTCCAGAGGTGAGACCTCGGCTGAATGTCCCAGGGAGAAGAGCTCCTATTCTTGTTTGGGCCCTTTCCCTGGGTCAGCTCTGTCTTAAGGGAGCCCTCTGTGAGGCGGAAATGGGCCAGTGTCTCAGGCATCAGCATTCTGGCTTCTTCCTTCACCCGACTCCTTGTGGGGAGTGTGCCCAGGAGTCATTGGGAGGCATTTAACAGAGACCCACATGTGCCAGGGGTGTTCTCCAGAGCCTCCCAGGCTTCACCCCATAAGCTGTCCTCATCGTCCTCCTGTCCTCATCTCTTCAGCCACTTTAGTCTCCTCTCTTTTTTTTTTTTGAGTTGGAGTCTCACTCTATAACCCAGGCTGGAGTGCAGTGGTACATTCATAGCTACTGCAGCCTTGACCTGCTGGGCTCAGGTGATCCTTCTGCCTCGGCCTTCCAAGTAGCTGGAACTACAGGTGGCCACCATCATGCCCGGCTAAATTTTTTTTTTTAATTGCAGAGATGAGGTCTCACTAAGTTGCCCAGGCTGATCTGGAACCTCTGGGCTCAGGTAATTCTCTCACCTCGGCCTCTCAAAGTGCTGGGATTATAGGTTTGAGGTGCCACACCCGGCCTCTTCTTTTTTTTTTTTTTTGAGCCAGAGTCTCACTGTGTTGCCCAGGCTGGAGTGCAATGGCACCATCAAGGCTCATCGTAGCCTCGATCTCCTGGGCTCAGGGGATCCTTCCACCTCCGCCTTCTGAGTAGCTGGACAACAGGCACACACCACCACACCCAGCTAATATTTTGATTTTTTGTAGAAACAAAGTCTCACTGTGTTGCCGAGACTGGTCTCAAACTCCTGGGCTCAGCAATCCTCCTGCCTCAGTCTCCTAAAATGCTGGGATTACAGATGTGAGCCATCATGCCTGGCCTAGTTTCCTCTGACTTCTTCCCTACAACCTCAGGGGCTGCCAGAACAGAACCCTGTGGGCAGCAGCCTCTGCTGTTGGCCTCCTCTCCTGTACCAGCTTGAGGCCAGAACTCCTGCCAAGGCTTGATTGGCATCCACGCATCAGAGCCTGACCCATGCCCTTCAGAAGCTGGGAAAGTGGGGAGATGGCTGAGGATGTGAAGACTAAGTGGATGGAATGGACCATCCTGTTTCAATCAACCCATTTGGTTGTTGTCCAATTTGGCTTAATATCAGGAAGAACTGTCTAGCAACCAGAGCTGTCTGAGAGTGAAGTGGCTGCCTCGTGAGTTCCCAGGCATTGGAGGTGTTCTTTCAATAGGGCTTGGACAAGCACTGGCTTGGGATGCTGTGAAGAACTTTAGAAGCCAGAGAGGGATTGGAGGATGCCTTCCCACCTACCTTTAAGCTTCCTCCCATTTCCGGTCCTGAGATGAGAAGATTCCAGACTCCTAGCTCTCTCATTGAGGGTGCCTCTGAACATCTCCCCTCACCTTCCCCCACCAAGGCCACAGAGACTCCTGACTCCTTCCAGGGAGGGTAAGTCCTCATCCCAGGAAGTGGGGGAGGGGAGGGTCTGGTCTGCTCACCTGCCGGTACCAGATGTAAGTGGTCAGCACCTGGTTCTTCTCATCCTGGGGAAAAAAGGGAGCTCAGACAGGTGGTTCTGCTGGCTGAACAGCCATCCTGCACACATCCCTCCCCAAAAGCAGCTGCTTCATTGTGCTCCTATTCCCTTGGGAAGTGAGAGTGAGGAAGAGGGCTGAAGGTGACAGGAGAGTGAATAAGCCGGAGCTCTCTGGCTGCCAGGAAAAGTTGGACTTTTACAGGTATGCTTAGAAAGAAATACTGGGCCGGGCTCGGTGGCTCAGCCTGTCATCCCAGCACTTTGGGAGACCGAGGCGAGTGGATTGTCTGAGCCCACAGGTTCGAGACCAGCCTGGACAACTTGGCGAGACCTCATTTCTACAATAAATCAAAAACTTAGCTGGGCATGAGAACACGCCTGTAGTTCCGGCTACTTGGAAGGCTGAAGCGGAAGGATCACTGGAGCCCAGCAGGTTGAGGCTGCGGTGGCCGAGAGGCGTGCCACTGCCCTCCAACCTGGGTGACAGAGTGAGACTCCAACTCAAAAAAAAAAAGAAAGAAAAAAGAAAGAAAGAAATACTGGTGGTTTCTATTTCAACTTCAAATACATATTTATATATATTACATATCTATACACTGTATACTTTCTATTATCTTCTACTGTGTTATATCTCTATATAATATATACTCTATATAATATATTACCAAAATATATATTATGATACACACACACAACCTGCCCTGGTACGAAATCAAGAGGTTCAAAACCAGAGTGAAAAATCCATGTCTCCCTTTTCTCCGTCCAAGTCCCAGGTCCCCTTCTCAAAGCACCACAGTAACTAGTTTGTTGTGTGTCTTTCCAGAAAGGTTCAAAATGCAATGACTTCATCCCATATAGAGGTGGGGGTGTGTTTTCTGTAGAAGAGACTGTGAAGGCAGATCCCGCCCCCTGAGCCCAGCACGAGCCACTGCATCTCTTCAATTGCCTTGTTGTTTATTTCTGCACAATTCCTGACCTCCTCTTCTGAGCAGTACACCCCCACGCTACTGTGGTAATTGATGAAGGAATTGACTCATTGATCTGTTGGTTGATTCTTCACCAACCACTTAGTGACACCCGCCATACACCAGGGAGAGTGCCAAGATACATAGGACAGCTGACATAGATGGTTGTCACGATGTAATGAATGGAGAGACACACGCAGGAAGCAATCTGCTGGTGGTAGGGGTGTGAGAGAGGCAGCTACACGGGTGACCCTAGGTGCTTGGTTTGGGTAGCGGATGGTGCTGTAATTTGTCCTCAGCTGTGGTACCAGACCATAGGCACTATGGGTTCTGGAAGCTGCTGCTGCCTGGGGGAGACTTGGTCTCACATGGCCCTCTCCCACTCCCAAAAGGACCACCTCTGAACTGAGCGCTCACCACGTTGAGGATGGCGTAGACAATGACATCAATGGATACGGTGGTTGGCTTCCTCCAGTCCCGCACGGGCCTCACACTCTTCTTGTAGTTGGCCAGGAGGTAATCTGACAGCCTCAGCAGCGCGGGCCTGGTGGTGTTTCGGCCCTGGAGGCCCCCCCTCCGCCTGGCTGGGAAGGAGAACGGTTCAAAGTGGACTCTAGTGCCCTGAGTCTTTCCCTGGTTCTTCTGCCCTGGTTTGTAAACAGTTAAAAAGAATGTGTCAGCCGGGTCCAGTGGCTCACACTTGTAAGCCCTGCACTTTGGGAAGTGGAGGCAGAAGAGTCCAGGAATTCAAGAGCAGCTTGGACAACATAGCGAGATCTCATCTCTACAAAAAAAATTTAAAAATGAAAAAATTAGCCAGGCTTGGTGGCATGTGCCTGTAGCCCCAGCTACTTGGGAGGCTGATGCAGGAGGATCACCTAAACCTAGAAGTTGAAAGCTGCGGTGAGGCCGGAGGTGGTGGTTCAAGCCTGCAATCCCAGCACTTTGGGAAGCCGAGGCAAGAGGATTTCCTGAGCCCAAGGGTTTGAGACCAGCCTGGGCAACTGGGTGAGACCTCATCTCTACACTAAATAAAAAAAATTAGCCAGGCATGGTGGCGCAGCACCTGTAGTTCCAGCTACTTGGAAGATTGAGACAGAAGGATCACCGGAGCCCAGCAGGTCGAGGCTGTGGTGGTGGTGAGCGTACCACCGCACTCCAGCATGGGCAACAGAGTGAGACTCCAAATCAAAAGAAGAAAGAAAGAAAGAAAGCTGCAGTGAGTTATGATTGTGCCTCTACAAAATCACTCAGCCTGGGCAACAGAATGAATGAGACCCTGACTCAAAAAATAAATAAAGATAAATAAAAGGAATGTGTCCCCACCATCCTTGCCTCACAAAATTCCCAGATACCCCCACAGGCTGAAATTCCCATCACTAGAGCATTTTGTCTGCAGAGATTTTTACCAAAAGCCAAATGGCGTGTCTCAAAGTGGCCTACATACTCATTTACACGAGGGCAGGGGCCTGGCTTGTAGGTGACCCAAGACAGATGATGGGTGAAGTTGGCTGAGGGCTGAGAAAGGTGGAGTGGGTGCACCTGGGGGTTCTGGGGAAGGGACCCTGAGGAGCAAAAGGAAAGCTGGCCGTCAGTGTGTGGTACTAAGAGGTGAGAAGGATGTGAAAAAAGTGTAACAACCCCCCTCCCCGCCCCACCAAGCACACGATTTCTAAGCCCAGTGGTCAGAATCTGGGCTTTTCTCAGCCAAGGTCAGATCTCAGCATCTGCACAGATTATTGTTCCCTCCTTGACCACAGCCTGAAACTGGCAAAGAAAGAAGAAAGCGTGGACATTCAGTGAAAACAGACATTCCCTCTCTCTTCTGTCAGCGCCACCCAAGGGCATCCCCTCCCTCACGCACGCACACGCAATCTGTGTGGGGAGGGCCGGCCAGGTCTACTTCCTAGGGTCGCTGTATGGGCTAACTTGTGGGGCTCAGGAAGAGGGGTGGGGTGAGGAATGGTGGGAATGAGGAGAAGCCAAATTGCTCCCAGGGCAGGGTCCTACGGGGGCTAAATAGGACTAGAAGGCCCGACTCCTAAGGCCCTCCTCCTGTCCTGTGGGGATTTCATGTGCATCTCAGTCTTCCCTCTGGAAACAGTAGGGGCACTTCCTGGTGGGTGGTGAGAAAATAGAGGTGCAAATGCATAGAGTGAGGAACAGTGTTCAACCTAGAGGACCAGGGTACAGGTGGCAGAGAGGAGGCGAGACTGGCAGGATAGACCAGGGTCTTCCACAGATCAGGCGGCAACGGGTCTGGTTTTCACTAAACCAGGTTGCCTCATGTGTCATCATTTTTTGACACATTTGTCGCCCAGATTGGAGTGCAGTGGCACGATCACGGCTCACTAAAGCCTGGACCTTCTGGACTCAGGTGATTCTTCTGCCTCACCTGAACCAGGACCTGAGGCCACAGAGGTACACCACCACACCCAGCTAATTTTCTGACTTTTTGTAAGGACAAGGTCTTGCTATGTTGCCCTGGCTGGTCTCAAACACCTGGGCTCAAGCAATCCTCCTGCCTTGGCCTCCCAAAGTGCTGGGATGACAGGCATGAGCCACTGCCTCTGGCCACACCTGTCATCTTTTGTGCAATCTGTACAGCACATTAGTCCTGCAGATTCTCCCTCCTGTCTCTCACCCCTCATCCCTGATAAACTTCCGGCTTCTTTCGGAAGGACAGAGAAGAGCAGAGAGAAAGGGAAACCAAGAGACTATTTTTTTAGTGTCTCCTTTGGAATAACTTCAGTGAACATTCTCTTCATTTTCATTTTAGGACAGTCTACCAGAGTGGCTATTTACAGGGTCAAAGGCTCACAGAAGTAAGCTCCGTGCCCTGCAAGTGGAAAATCTGAGATCCACATCCGGATCCCAGCTGGACATTGTGACTCACGCCTGTCATCCCAACACTTTGGGAGGCCGAGGTGAGAGGATTGCTTAAGCCCAAGAGTTTGAGACCAGCCTCAACAACATAGCAAGATCTTGTCTCTACAAAAATAAAAAAAAATAAACCAGGCATGGTGGCAGGCACCTGTAGTCCCAGCTACCTGGGAGGCTGAAGTGCAAGGATTGCTTGAGCCCAGGAGCTTGAGGCTGTGGTGAGCCCCGCACTCTGCTGCTAACAAGCTGTGTGGCCTAGAGTGGCTTACTCTCCCTTTCTGGACCACAACATTCCCATTTATAACAGCAAGGGATGGACCAAGGAACTCAAAGCTCCCTTGGAGCAGCTATTCAATAAGTTTAGGGCAGGGTAAAGAGGAGAAGAGCCCCTCTCCTGGCCCCTGCTATGTATATCTGAGATGCTGGGCTACTCTTCTGTCCCCCCTCTGTGAGCCCCACTCCTGCCCTGCCCCAGGGATCACCTTCCAAGTCTCTAACTCAACCACAAAGTCTCAGAATGCCCTTATGCTCATACGTGGTGAGATGGTTGACCTTCCTACAGCCCACCCTGCTTCCCTCCAGCCCCTGAGGACTGAGCCATCCCCGTCCTACCGCCACAGGTGGCCAACTGGTTCCCAAAGCCCTCTTACCTTCTCCCTGCGCCAGGAATGTGGGGAGGAGCAGGACAAGCAGGACCCACGGAAGCATGGCGAGCTTCACACGCATGGGAGGGCCTCCGAGTGGCCGCTCAGGGTGTGTCCCAACAAGGGCCAGCCTGTCAGCCCTTTGCCAGCCTCCTGCCCCAGCCAGCTTGCCTCCCTGGCACCTTCTGAGGTTGCAGCCTCGGATTCCCCAGCCACCCGGGGTTGGGGAGCCGCCAAGTTTTCCAGCAATCAGTCCCTCAGCTGGATCAGGTTTCGGAAGGGAGGGAAGGGGAGGGAACAGTTGAGAAGGGGGGCCACCCTGGCTGATGTCACACAGTCGGAGCTCACTCCTTCAGCTATCCAGCCAGGTGGCTTGGCCATGTTTCCCCGAGGAGGAACCTGGGGATGGTTCCTCCCCAGGAACCCATGCAGGAGCCCGTGGAGCAAGGGTGCAGCCTGTCTCCTGGGAGATGCCCCAGGTTGCTGCTTTCTCTGTGTCCCTTGGCAAGTATGTTTCACTGGTACTGGGCTGGGACAGGATAGGGTGGGTCAGACAAGAGCAGGAGGGCTGTTCCCTTCTCCCCAGGGTGACAGAGCGTCCCCAGCCAAGCAGGTGACTGGGCATCTGAGCTGACAGAGGACGGGTACCTGGGTTCACCACAGGTCTACCCTTTTTGTCTTCATCTAGTCATACTTAAATAGTAAAACACATATAGTAAAAATCTATGTATTTTTACCATACACATTTCTTTTACACATTTTTACGATGCATAGTAGTTATGTATAGTAAAAAACAATAGTAATACCTGCACATTATAGAAAAAGTAAAATCATCCATAAGTTTACTACCCAGAGACAGGAACAGTTAAAATTTTGTTGTATAATCTTCTATAATTTCCTTCTATAATATGTACTCAATGAAGAACTATCCCACACATATAATTTTCTTTCCCCCCTTTTTTGCTTAATATTATTTCTTCTTTCTTTGTTTCCTTCTTTCTTTTCTTTTTTTTGAGTCTGGGTCTCGCTCTGTCACCCAAACTGCAGTGCAGTGGCACAATCAAAGCTTACCACTGCCTTAACTGCTCAGGCTGAGACAATCCTTCCATCTCAGCCTCCCGAGTAGTTGGGACCACGGTATGTGCCACTAAACCTGGCTACATTTTTTATTTTTTGTAGAGACAAGGTCTTGTTGTGTTGCCCGGGCTGGTCTCAAACTCCTAACCTCAAACAATCCTCCCACCTCAGCCTCCCAAAGTGCTGGGATTACAGGAGTAAGCCACCATAACCAGTCCATAAGCATTTTCAATACTTTCTTTTAAATGTGGCCTTCTTGAAAGAAGTGTATATTTTCTCTTTGTGAGTTAAATAAACAAGCACCTATCCCTCAGGTATCCAACCATGTGCCCCTAAAGTTGCATGCAAAAAGAATTGCTGTGAATTTCTACTTGAAGGAGTGCGACCCCAGTTTACCATTTGGGTAAATGTGAACTTTTCTACCTCAAATGTATTGAAGGCAAGATGCCCCTGTACATTGCTTTTCCAGTGGAATCTAAGAGTGAAATAATAATAGGCCAGGAACACTATAGGAAGGAAGAATTTTTTGAATTGTAGTTAAGAGAAAAAAAAAAAAAGCCATGGTCAGGGCTGAGAACTCTCCAGTTCTTCTTGTGCACTATGAAATTGGCATATACCATTAAGCATTTGTTGATGGGGGTTCCTTCATATGGCCACTAGCCAGGGTTTGGCTCTGCAACGTTCAGTCATGTTCAGGGAGTTTGGGTTCCCCTTCTCTCTTTTTTTTTTTTTTTTTTTTTTTGAGTTGGTGTCTCACTCTTGCCCAGGTTGGAGTGCAGTGGCACACTCACAGCCACTGCAGCCTTGACCTGGTGGGCTTAGGAGATCCTTCCACCTCAGCCTTCCAAGTAGCTGGGATTACAGGCATGGGCTACCATGCCCAATGCAGCTTTTGATTTATTGCAGAGATGAGATCTCGCCAAGTTGCCCAGGCTGGTCTCGAACCCCTGAGTTCAGGCAGTCCTCTTGCCTCAGCCTCCCAAAATGCTGGGATTACAGGCTTGAGCCACCGTACCCGGCCTTCCCCCTCTCTTAAGTCTTATGTGCCTCATCATTGCACAATCCAGAAAAACAAGGAAAATCAGCTCCATGTGTTTCTTTTGGGGGAATGGACGTGAGGACAAGCGGTAGAATAGGGGGACCCAAACTGCTAGAAAATGTATGCAGCCAAGACCTCGCCCGAATGAAGGTACTCAGAGCCCAGCCTTGACAGCAGGACAAGGCAAGGCAAGAAGAGCCAGTCAGCCTCCTGGGCCTCCAAGGTCTAGAAGGGGTCCAAGCTCAGGTGAGCACTATGGATTACCAGATGTATCTTCAAGCCCAGCAAAGATTCTTTGGACCCTGCTCACCCCCATTTACAGCTGCAGATTCCTAGAGAAATTTCTCCTCTTGCTCACGTGTGTTATGCAATCTGTATAGAGCATTCTATCATTCACTGACGTTTCCTCATATGGCCATGTACAGATTTGGTCTTCAGCAATAACAGACCCACTTGGGGTTACCATTATAATTATTTCATCATTAAAGGATAATCAGGCTAGGCCAAGTGGCTAATGCCTATAATCCCAGTACTTTGGGACGCTGAGGATGAAGGATCATTTGTACCCAGGAATTCAAGACCAGCCTGGGCAACCTAGCCAGATCTCATCTCTACTAAAAAAAAAAAAAAAAAAAAATCAGACACTTAACCACAGTCCCACACCCTAACCACTATCCCCAAATGCTCCATTCTGTACCTTCTGGGGTGCTTATGTTTATCTCTACCTCTTGCTCCAAGCCTGGGCCTGTGTAGCCTGGGGCCTGTTCCTCCCACCGAGTTGAGCCATTTGGAGCCAGGAAGCGAAGAAGAATTCGGATTGAATGTGTCCTGGAAGGGGCAGCACTAAAACAGGAGGGAAAAGGGACAAGAAGAAACAGAAGGTGAAATATTATAAAAGAGGTTGGGAAGAAAAAAATAAAAGGAGCAAGAAGAAAAGGAAAATGAGACAAGAGGAAAGACAGGTAGGAAACCGAGGAAGAAAAGGAAGATCGGAGGGAAAGGCAAGGAAGGAGGGGAGAAAAGAGAGAAATGGAAAGAAAAAGGGGAGAAGAGGAGGAGGAGGAGGAGAAAGAGGAAGAAAGAGCGGAAGCAGCAAGAGGCAGCGGAACTGTGAACACAGGGTGGTCTGAGGATGGCTCGCCCCTCCCCACCATGGGACTCTGAAAGTGGGTTCTTCGCACTGCGGAGTGGGGTGCCAGCCATGGGGTGTGTTCAGACCCCCCACCCCCCAGAGGCCGTGAGGAAACCTAGAGCACTGGTCCCACAGGCCCCAAGCCTTCATTTTTGCATTGAGCTCCTGGGATCCTCTGGGACTGTCCAATTGGGTTAGAGAGGAAAGAGGATGTCCTCTGTACAGTGTGTGCATTAGCGAATTAGCTCCTTGGGTAACAGGATTAGAGGGAGCCTGGCAGGCCACAGCCTGGAATGGAGATGTATCGCCTGTGCGCCTCTCTGATGGAGCGGCAATCAAGTTTCCCCTGAAGAAATTTTCTATTAATGGATTTGATGGCACAACAGACAGGGGGAAACTGGAGCCGCGTAGCCTGTGGCGGGGTGTAAATTGCCTCGGATGAAACCGTGGAGTCACTTTTGCCCCCTTTTAAACAAGATAAGAATTAGCGTGAGGCCTTGATGAACTCGCCTTGGCCGGTGGGGATGAGAAAGAAGCAGAAGCTGGGCTAATTTGATTCCTGAGCTCTGCCTGCAGACAGCCAGGCTCCTCCCAGGGAATGGAGGCAGACGTGCAGATGGCTGGGATCCAGCCTGGGTAATGAAAAGCTCCGAGACTGCAGGACCCACAGGCCTAGGGCCCTCCCTGTGCGTGCGGGGGCTCCCAGCCTCACGGGGAGGAGGGTTGTGCTCACACATGGGCCAGAGCTCCCCACCCCGATGTACACTGTCCTACCCCGCATCACTTTTTCTTGCCCCCATTTTCTGGGTTAAAACACAGAGCCCAGTGGGCCTTCATGACTCGCCTTCATGCCACAGCTGCGTATAGATGGAACTGAGATCTTCCAGACTCCTGGCTCCAGCGTTTTCCATTACAGTCGTGTTTCCCTTTTTCTGCAGTAAAATTTTACTAGTCTGTAAAAGTTTTACCACCAAAGAGCCTGACCTTTTAAAACCTATAAGCTTACCAAAATTGCGACCCATAGTAACATCTGGCCCCACTAGGAGCCCACCTGCTAGGGAAGAGCTGGGGGAGGGTTATGGTTTGTCATCACGGTACTCAGTGGAAGATGTATCTTCATCTTACCCCTCAGCTTGAGGAGCGGGGACACGGAGCCCCTTTGGTTGGACACCTGGGTTTGGCACTGGCTCGCACAGTGTCCCCAAAAGACCCACTTCTCTCCGCAAGATCTCAGATAGGGAGGGCAGGCAGGTGCACTTTTACTACCATCCGGTTCCAGGAACCTGACACATCTTCCCATGGGGGTTGAAAGATGTAGGGGTTGTCCACTCATGGACAGGGAGAAGTCATCAGAATGGGAACATGCCTTACCCCATTTTCCTAGTCCCCTTGCCCAAAGAGGGAGTGGTAGCCTTTCTAGTAAGGAGAGAGTCAGCCACAGCAGCGTTCTCAACAGACTCGAGAGGACCTCTTTCTTCCTGGTCTTTTTTTCCCTTGATGTCTCGTCCTGTGTGACTCTGACCTTTTCCACCAAGGCCCTGGTCCTTGGAATGGCACCCTTCTGTACCACTCCACCAACACTCGCCTCCATTTATGGAGTATATGCCGTGCACCAAGCACTGTGCTCAGCTTATCTTATTTAATCTTTGCTTGCTATGAAGACCATGTTATTATTATTATTGTTTTGAGTCAGGGCCTCACTCTGTCGCCCAGACTGAAGTTCAGTGGCACGATCACAGCAATCATGCTCACAGCAGCCTCAACCTCCTGGGCTCCTCGAACTCCTGGGCTCAAGCGATCCTTCCACCTCAGCCTCCTGAGCAGCTGGGACTACAAGCATGCACCACCACACTTGGCAACTTTTTTTAATTTTTAATTTTTTTTTTGTAGAGATGAAGTTTTGCTCTGTTGCCCAGGCTGGTCTCAAACTCCTGGGCTCAAGCAATTCGCCCACTTTGGCCTCCCAAATTTCTGGGATTACAGGCATGAGCCACTGTGCCAGCCAAATATTATTATCATTACTCCCATATTGCAAGATGAAAAAAAATTGAGGCAAAGAGAAAGAGGCAACCTGTGCAGAGTGACATAGCTAATAAGAGGAGGGTGCGGTGTTAGGGCTTATCAACTCAAAAGCCTGGGCTCTTCGTTGCTTGATTGCACCGAATGCCGGAGCATTTGCTTGGATGTAGACCCAGGCTGATCGGGCTCTGATTCCCACACTCCTCCCTCCCTCAGTCCTGGGGATGGAGGGTAGTCTCACTTCTTCCTGGATTGCCCTTGTTGAGAGGGCGGGCTCGTTGGGCTGGTTCTGTATGAGTCTGCTAAGTAAAGACGTTTTTATTGAAGTCTCATAAGAGTATATGATAACTTAATTCTACTAAGGCCACCAATTCTACTATTTTCCCCACTACAAATTGGATCCAGGAATACTGCACTCTGGCTGGGCACTATGGCTCACACCTGTAATCCAGCGCTTTGGGAGGCAGAGACAGCAGGAGGATCACTTGAGGCCAGGAGTTCAAAACCAGCCTGGGCAACATAGCGAGAGCCCATCTCTATTTAGGGAAGAAGGGGGAGAAGGAGGAAGGGAAGGAGAAGGAGAAGGAGAAATCACTGCACTCTACCATCCTGGTCCCAGCAAAGCCTGCTTGGGCAAAAGTCAGGTATGGGAGCTTCCCAGGAAATTTGACCTGGTAGCTTCTGCAGCCTCTCCTCATGGGACGGGAGTGACGCTAGAGGTTTTGGAGTGTATAATTACTCTGTTGGGTCTGGGTGCATGGGGTTGGCTTCTTCTGAAGGGTAGAGCTATTTCTTGTCTCTTGCCACCTGAGAGAGGCTTTTCCTAGACTTCCAATCAGATAGGTTAGAAATCCCAAAGTAGTGGCACAGTGGGGCTTTTTTTTCTCTCAATGTTGACCCCAAAAGCCGAGATGACTGGGAGGCTTCTCCTAGGTGGTGGGAGTATATATTTCCACCTTCTATATGGAGAAAGGCAGGGAACAGGAATGAAGAAACCCAAGCAAGGGGCCTGTGAAGTTGTGCTGTTCTGTTGGAACTCTCCGAAGCTGTTTCAGAACACTGCAGAACACTGTCTAGGTCTAGAAGAGACCCCTAGGCGTTGCTAGTTCATGCTTCAATCTTCACATACCCCTTTTGCTTCTTTCCCTGTCTCATCCCTTAATATGCGTTCATGGTGGGATTTGCAACCTTCATCCTCTACACCGAGGGGAAGAAAAGGAAGGGAACTTTGCTCCTGGCTAGGCCGGTGTGGTGGCAGTAACAATGACCTGAGAGAGAAGCACCAGAAGGTGAGATCCAAGGAACTGCACGGGGCTGCTTGTTTCCTGCTCCGCCTGCCTGGAGATCTGCCTGGTGCTAAATTCTGGCAAGGTTGGACTCATGTTCATAAGGGAGGTGGCAATCCTTCACACAGGCATCAAGGAATCACACATGTGAGGAACAGGCAGGGTCCTGTCCTTTCTTCTCCCCTTCCCCCTCCTTTGGACACAGAAACATGGAGGTCTTGCTCTGGCTCTTGTGGGTATTTAAGATGGAGACGGCCTGGCCTCTTGGGCATGTCTCCTTCCTAGAATATGAAGCTTTCCATTCTACTTCTTTCCCTAAATCTTCATCAAATTCTGGTTTTCTCATCTCCTTGAGGGTTGACACTTTCTTCAGTGCCCAAACAACACAGCTAACTCTAGTAGGTAACCCTGGGAAGTAAAGTATCTTTTTTTTTTTGCTTTTGAGTGGGAGCCTCACTCTGTCGCCCAGGCTGGAGAGCAGTGGCACACTCATGGCCACCCCAGCATTGACCTCTGGGCTCTGGGGATCCTTCTGCCTCAGCCTTCTAAGTAGCCAGAACTGTAGGTGCATGCTACCACGCCCAGCTAATTTTTTTATTTATTGTAGAGACGAGGTCTCGCCAAGTTGCCTGGGTTGGTCTGGAACCCGTGGGCTGAGGCAATCCATTCGCCTCGGCCTCCCAAAGTGCTGAGATTATAGTTGAGCCACTGAGCCCGGTCTTTTTTTTTTTTTTTCCTTGTAAGTTGGAGTCTCACTTTGTTGTCCAGGCTAGAGTGCAGTGGCACACTCATGGCTATCACAGACCTAACCTGCTGGGCTCAGGTGATCCTTTTGTCTCAGTCTTCCAAGTAGTTGAAACCACAGATATCACATACGTGTGCCACCACACCTGGCTGATTTGGGGATTTATTGTAGAGACAAGATCTCACCAAGTTGCCCAGGCTGATCTCAAACCCCTGGACTCAGGCAATTCTCTTGCCTCCACCCACCCAAAGTGCTGGGATTACAGGTGTGAGCCACTACACCTGCTTGGAAAGTGCATCTAGAAGTAGGAAGTTGTTGGCAAGGTCCAGGCCTTAATGAGCCCATCTGGTCACCCCAGAGCTGGACCCGGGGGCAGAAGGTCACTTGACTTAAGTTTCTAACTCAAGAGAATTAATCAATTCCAGGAAGCAAGGAACCAGAGAGGTCATCTTATTCCTGGTGGGTGGCTATTTACCCACTTGGTTGCCCTAGAACTAGACTGGGGGCAGAAGGTGGCTGGGCTTAATTTTGTCTTACTTGAATTTTAATTTCCAGAGAAGAGAAGAATGGAGAGACCATCTTATTAATCCCCCTGCTTCTGGGAAAAAAATAGAAGCTTAATGTATTGTTATTAGTATTTTCTGAGAAATTTTCAAAAAGACCATGAAAAAACCCCTTGGGGATTCCAAAACAAAGTTTTGTCTAATATCTAACTTTAATTGCACTTGGTACAATTTGAATTATTTCCTTCCATCCTGTAGAAATGAGTCCTGTCTCCAATCCATCCTTTCCACAGTCTGAGGAGAGTGGAAACAGTGGTCGTTCATGGACCCTTAGAGAGCAGAGACAGAACACTTACCAGCCTCTATGTGGCCCTGCATGTCTTACCATATACTTTTGGACACATTCTGTCTTTGAACTCATTATAACACTCACAGGTAGGTGACGTTATGCTCATTTTATAGATGAAGAACTCGACTCTGAGACAGTGATTTGCCCACGATCACTCAGCTGTGGCTGACCACACCTGGTTCAGAACCCCCAGTCAAGCTAGAACAGAAGATCTGCTTCTGTCTTCTGTCCTTTCCACAGGGTTAAGACCCAAAGGGAAGAAAACATAATAGCATATAATGGTTGTTGCTTTTGGGGGTCTGATGTGCCTGGAGGGACAGAGTGGGGAGGGAAACTTATTTTTCACTCTCTGCCCCCTTATGACTTTAAATTATATTACTTCTTCAGGCTGGGTATGGTGGCACATGGCTGTAATCCTAACACACTGGGAGGCTGAGGTGGGAGACTCATTTGAGCCCAAGTGTCTGAGACCAGCTTGGGCAACATAGAGAGGCCTTGTCTCTAAATTAAAAAATATATATATCACTTCTTCAAAAAATGTAAAGGAGTTTTTAAAAAGAAGCGATGGGAAGAATGGCAGACAGTCCAGGCCTAATCCTGGTTTCATCGTGAACTTTCTGTGTGACCCTGGGCAAACCAACTTAACTCTCTGTATTCGTTTCCATCACCTACCAAATGGGAATCAGGGAATAATTGCCCTGTCTATTAAATGAACCTGTCTGCCAAATTCACTGGACTTTTTTTACGAATCACATAGTTCAGTCATTATTCATCTGGAATGGGGAAGACAATATCAGCGTCGCCTGATTCAGATTATATATGCCTCCCTTCCCAGATATTCTGATATATACCTACCCTGCTTTCCCCCTACACAGAAATTATGCAAATCATAATTCATGGTGCTGCCAGCTCCTTGGAACCTCTCTTATAAGGGCACTATTCACTTCTCAAAAGGCCCTACCACCTAATACCATCACACTGGGGGCTAGGTTTCAACATGTGAGTGTTGGTGGGGGGAGGAGGTCCCAAACACTCAGTCTATAGTAATACCTACAGTGTCTAACCTCAATTTTCTCACATCTAAATTGGGCATAACCGGGCGTGATGGCTCACACCTGTAATCCTAGTACTTTGGGAGATTGAGGCAGGAGGATTATTTGAGGCCAGGAGTTCAAGACTAGCCTGGGCAACATAGTGACACCTTGTATCTACAAAAAAAAACAAAACCCACAAAATTAGCTGGGCATGGTGGTGCACGCATGTAGTCCCAGCTACTCGGGAGGCTGAGGCAGAAGGACCACCTGAGCCCATGAGGTCAAGGCTGTGGTGAGCCATGATGGTGCCACTGCACTCCAGCCTGGGCAACAGACTGAGACTCTGATTCAAATACATGAACAGACAGACAAATTGGGCATATCCGTACTCATCCTCAAGTTGCTGGGAGGATGAAATGAGGTGTTGTAGTTCACACATGCAGCCCTGTGCCTGGCATGCAGTTCATCCTCATAGTACCTGGTACATACACGCCCAACAATGGTCAGTTCCCTTTTACAGTAAAAGGCATCCAGAAGATTGGTAGCCAGATGAGGCACCAGGCCATGAGCACTCTGAAAGCATGAAATACAGCAACACCCCCGAATGCGTAGTCCCTGAGCAGCCTGTCACAGTGGCCCGAGGGTGGGGCCTGGAAAAGAGGGGTAGGATGAACTGAAGAACAGCAGCTTATGTGTGACCCAAGGGGCCATCGTCTTCCTCGAGGCCAACTTCTCAGTGAGACCTTCTCTAATCACTCTAAATTACACCCTGATGCTCTAGATTTTCTCCATAAAATTTGTCACCATCTAACATACTATATATACATATATAGGTAAGTCTACTTTGCTCTTTTTTTTTTTTTTTAGTTGGAGTTTCACTCTGTCACCCAGGCACGCTCACGGCCACCCCAGCGTCTACCTGCTGGACTCGGGCGATCCTTCCCCCTCAGCCTTCCAAGTAGCTGAAACTATAGGCACTACCACGCCTGGCTAATTTTTTATTTATTGTAGAGATGAGGTCTCGCCAAGTTGCCCAGGCTGGTCTCAAACTCGCGGGCTCAGGCAATCCACTTACCTCAGCCTCCCAAAGTGCTGGAATGACAGGCTGAGCCACCGGCCTATTTTGCTTATTTATCTGGTTTATTATCTGTCCTCCCCATTAGAATGTAAGCCCCATAAGAAGCCCCATTTTGTTGATTGTTGAAGTCTCAGAACTCGGAAGAGTGCCTGTCATAGAGTAGACGCTCAATATATATCTGTTGGATGAATGAATGAATGAATGAATGAATGGCATTAGCAGAAGGGAAGATAAGTGGGGGGATCCAGGAAAATCCACCTGTGCTCTGTAGCTCTCCCTGTCTCCTCAGAGGCCTGTCAACTGAAGTAGGAAGAAGGCCACCAGCCCTGGAGCTGGGAGCCTTGGCTGCCTCCTCTGGTTCTGGGAATGCACTGAGCAGACAGTCACGGTTCCAGCGTCCCACAGTTTGCCGCTCTCTTGGGCAGTGACATGGTGGGACTCAGCCACTGGGCAGCCTGGGCAGTAATGCATTCTCTGGAATGGGGAACATTTGGGCCTCTAGGATGTCATTACCTGGAGACAGGAAATACTCTGGGACCCAGAGCTTGTAGCCCTGGGAGAGTAGACAGAGAGATGGGATAATGTGGAGAGGACAGGCATGTGAGAAAGTGAGGAAACAGGGAGGACCAGCGAAACAGGTCTGCCTGCACCACCCAGTGGAGAGGCAGGACCCACGAGGAGGTCACACGGCCCTCCTGCCTTAGCAGCCACTGTCTCATTCACCTCAGCATCTAGTGGGAGAGCTGTCCATCCCAACCTAAAGCAACTCAACACATCCCAGCAGACATGAGCCTGCCCTTGCAACCAAGTCCTCTGGAAACACAGATATCAGAGAAAACTCTCTCAGGCCTTAAAGGCGATACGGTCCAGCCTCTTTCCAGTCCCCATGTCTTAATGACATTGCAGCAAATGATCTTCTAGCCTTTGCAGACCTCCGGTGATAAGCAGACCTCTCAGGATAAACCGATTCCATTCTTGGGGAACGCGTTCTTACCTTGACCCCCAAAACTGTTTCCCTAAATCCTCTGCCCATCAAGTCCTATCTTTTAGGACATCGGGGAATTATCCTTTCTCCTCCCTGGGCCCACGCTCCTCCATTCTTTCATTCCTGAGTGTGGGAGCATGAGGACTTGGACGGGGAGGGCAGAGACTCGCCTTGGTATCTGCGGCGCTGCAGGCTGGAGCCTCCCAGGTGCGAAGTGGAGCCCTTTGAGCAGAAGCATCAGCACAAGCTGCTCAATTTACAGATGAGGGAAGTGAATCTCGTGAGGATAGGTGACTTGATTGGGGTCACGCGGGGACTAGCTCCCATTCAGAGGGGCCTCTGAGCTTTTTCCAGAGTCTCATGACAGAGTGCTTGGAGCCTCTGTTTTGCTTTTTCTTCTCTTTTCAGTTTTGGCCTGGTTAGCTGCACAGAGGCCCCTGCCTTCTCTTTGTCCTCACCTGCTGTGACACTTTCCATCACCCTGTCCACTCCAGCACTAAGTGCTTCCCCTGAGAGCCTCTGCCCTGGCTCTGGCCTCTGCCCGGAGCTACCTCCCACACATGTCACTTGGCGGATACTCTCCCCTCCATCAAGCCTCGCCTAAATACTCTCGCCTGCCCCGTCCCACCCCAGCACACTGGATGCTCCCGCCAGGCCCCAATGTGTCTTTTCCTCAATGGCCTCCTAACATTCTACATGATTGATTGCTTTTGACTTAAGTCGATCCTTGATCGTCCGCCTCCACCGATGGAATGTGAGCTCCCTGAGGACAGAGATCTCTGTGTGCTCCGCTCACTGATGTATCTACCCCAAGTGGCTAGAACAGTGCCTGACACACAGGAGGGGCTCCATAACTGCTCGTTGACTGAATCTCCTACTCACAGGACCCAAAAGGGCCCCAGGTCTGAATCACCACCCACACAGGACACACAGATGCTGAATATATACTTGTTAATTGATTGCTTATGGTCTTTGCTGGTCTGTAGTACTCGGTGTTGGGCACTGGCTGCAGAAGGGAGATGTGTACACAGGCTCTTCAGGGTCACCACAGATGTCCTATCCATAGCCGTGGTCTGGAGGGTGCCTCTGCCCCAGGGCCCAGTTGGAGATCTGTGGGTGCAGTTGGGTTCATGACTGCCCCTTTGCTTCCAACCCTTCTCAGATGCTCCATGCAGTATCCTGAATAATGGTCTTGGTGACTGGTGATGTTGCAGGTGACGGCTGCTCCAGCAGCCTGGGTCTTATAGCGAGGACATAGACCAGAGCTGGAGGTGACCTCTGTGGACACACAACAGGCTGTCATAAGCCATGGAGATTCAGGGGTCACATGTCACAGCTCCCTGCCTTCCTCCTGAGCACCCTCACCGCCACCTAACTTTTCAGATGAAGTTTTTAAAGTGACTTGATGTTAAAGCACATCCTCCCGAGATCAAATTCTACTTTTGTGCTTACTCATTGTGTGATGGCAGCCAAGTCTCTTACCCCACCTGAGCCCCAGCTCTTTGTATTTGTAAATCCACTCTACCAGGTAAGATTATCATGAGGACTAAATTAGGTATAATGTCCCCATACAATGTCCTCACACGATGCATGACAAATGCACACATCCCATAGGTAGTGGCTATCAGTGATCAGGATTATTGTCTCTATGGTTATCTTGGGTCTCGTGTTGTTTTCTCCCAACCTCATCTGCAAAATGAGAGCTTTGCACGAGCCGGTCTTGCTTCTCCAACTTGGAGTTACTGCCTCAATTCTCTTTCTCTGTGTGTGTCTGTCTCTTTCTCTTCCCTCTATCTGTCTTTCTCTCTTCTCTCTCTCTCTCTTTCTATGTTTTGCTGCCTGTCTCTCTCTCCATCTGTCTCTCTCTCTTTGTCTCTTTCTTTGTCTCTGTCTCTCTTCTCTCTCTGTCTGATTCTTTCTCTGTCCTGTCTTTCTCTTCTCTCTCTCTTTCTCTGTCTCTGTCTCTCTCCATCTCTCTCTGTCTCTTTTCTGTCTCTCTCTGCCTCTCTTCTCTCTCTCCCTTCTCTCTCTCTGTCTCTCTCTCCCTATTTCTTTGTCTGTCTCTCTGTCTTTCTCCCCTCTCTCTCTTTCTCTGTTTTCTCTCTCTCTCTCTCCCATCTGCCTCTCTCTTTTTGTCTCCTTCTCTGTCTTGTCTTTCTTCTCCTTCTCTCTCTCTCCCTTCTCCCTCTCTCTCTGTCTCTCTCTCTCTTTCTCTGTCCTCTCTCTGTCTCTGTCTCTCTCTCTCACTCTCACTCTCTCCTGCCCGAAGAGGCAGAGCAGGGGACCCCAAGCCTACAAAGCCACAAGGATAAGCCTGAGCTTGCCCAGTGGCCTCCATGTCACACTCAGGATGGCAGGGAGAGTGGCGTGGTAGCTGAAGGGGAAGGGGCCAGGGAGTGAGGGGGAGACGGGCCATCTGGCAGAAGGGTCAGCAAGCTCAGGGGACCTACAGGCCCTGAGTGCGGCAGTTTCCCGTAGCCCTAGAAGCAGCGCCCATAAAACCTAATGGGCGTTTGAAATATCCCCAGCAAGGGAAGGTCTGAGAGATGCAGAGCGCCTTCATCCCTCCCAGGACCCAGAGCTGAGACACAGTGGCGGCAGGGAGGACAGGCCACTCAGCCGCCTGGGAGACCTGGATGGGAAGACAGAGCATCGGCTCCACAAGGGTGGCACCTCCTCCCAGCGCTGGCACCTCTGGGAGGCAGAGGAATGAGCAGTGGCAGCAGCAAGGCCTCCTCCATCACCTGGGACTCTTCCCCCACCCCATTCTCCATCACCGGAGCTTAGAGAGGAGATGGCGGCCAGGTGCTTCCCTCACAGCAGCCCGGCTGACTGCCATTCAGGGAAGACAGCATGGATGTGCCCTTTGCCAGAACTCTCCAGGCCTCTGCTCTGTGCCAACCTTTGTATTAGGTGCCAGAGATATGGGAAGAGTGACTGCCACAGGGTCCCTGCTGTCTCAAGCCTATCTCTGCCTGAAGTTGTAGTGTTTCAAGGTCTGCGGAGGTGAGCAAGTTAAAGGAAGTTCCTCAAGGAGAGATATTCAGCTGGGAGCACTGAGCAGAGGTCCCTTGAGATACTGTGGCCATGACTCAGTGGGCAGAAGGGCCCAGAGACTTGGCCCAAGGCAGTGGGTAGGCTCCGGGGAAAAGGGGGTACTTGATCGCTGGGGCCAGCAGCTTCATATTCCAGAAACGAGGGTGTCATATTCCAGAAACGAGGGTGTTTGCTGTCAGGTGAAGGAGGCCAGTGGAAGGGGCCCTCTTTGCCCTCTCCTTGGATGGCACACACAGAGCCATCTCCTCCATCTGCACACAGCCTATAATTCAGCTGCCCAGCTGCGCCCAGTGCTTGACTGCTCTGGTTGTAAGGAGGGGAGATTACCAAGTGGAGTGGAGTGATTGGCAGATGCCCATGGGCCCAGCTGCCTTGGGAGCAGGGGCGGGCTCTGTGTCAAGCTGTGCTCTCCTCTGGCTCCTCAGGCCACCTGGAGTCCCCACTGTCACCCTTTACCTCCATTGTTCCTGCTTCTCCAAAGGCAATGTGTATATGAATCCCCTGAGAGAATGGTTAGAATTCAGATTCTGATTCAGGAGGTCTGGAAGGGCCTGAGATTCTGCATTTCTAGCAAGTCCTGGGGTGATGCTGATGCTGCTGGTCCAAGGACCACAATTTGCTGCTGGTCCAAAGACCACACAAGCCTGTAGAGTTTCCAAAGTTTTTCTTATATAGGATCTTCCTGGCTCTCATAACAGCCAGTAGTAAAGTGGTGAAGAAGAAGAATTGCTATCCTTCTTAATGCCTCTAATTCAAACCACTGTGCTCAGCACTTAATAAATCTTATCTCATTCAATTCTCTCAACACCTCAGCTAAAGAGCTCTTTCTAGAATTTTCAGATGGGAAAAAAAAATTGAGGTTCTGGAATAGCTAAGTAACTTGCCCGGAATCACAAAACTAATGAGTGATGAAGTTGGAAAGCAAACTCACATATTCTAACACTAGCCCCCTCCCATATCCACATATGAAATTGGCAAATATGAGATGCTTGTAAGAAGTACAAAATTTATATGGAAACACAAACAGCCACAAATAGCCAAAACAATCCTTAGCAAAAGAAACAAGCCAGGAGGTATCACACTTCCAGACTTCAAACTTTACTATAAGTCTACAGTAATCAAAATAGCCTGGTATTGGTACAAGAACAGGCACATAAACCAATGGAACAGGATAGAGATTCCGGAAGCAAAGCCTCAATTTCTCAACCAACTCATCTTTGACAAAGCCTCCAATAACAACCACTGGTGAGATGGAAACCTATTCAATAAATGGTGCTGGGAAAACTGGCTGATCACATGCAGAAGATTGAAACAGGATCCCTACCTATCACTATACACAAAAATTAACTCTAAATGGATCAAAGACCTAAACATAAAACCTCAAACTATAAGAATCTTAGAAAACGCAGGAGATACCCTGATGGAAATTGGAACTGGTAACCAATTCCTATTCAGAACCCTTAAGGCTAATACCTTAAGAAATAAGATAGACAAGTCGGACCTCATCAAACTAACGAGCTTCTACAAAGCAAAAGAAACCCTCAAGAGAGCAGAGAGACAGCCCACAGAATGGGAAAAACATATTTGCCAACTATATATCTGACAAAGGCCTAACATCTAGGATCTACAAGGAACTCAAAAGTGCCAAAAGGAAAAAAAAAATAGTCCCATTCAAAAGTGGGCAAAAGACATGAATAGACACTTCTCAAAAGAAGATATATGGGCAGCCAAAAGACATATGAAAAAGTGCTCAACCTCACTTATCATCAGAGAAATGCAAATCAAAACCACACTGAGATACCACCTAACCCCAGTAAGAATGACCATCATTCATAAAACAAACAACAACAGATGCTGGCAAGGATACAGAGAAAAAGGAACACTTCTACAGTGCTGTTGGGAATGCAAACTAGTGCAACCTCTTTAAAAGACAGTGTGGCGGTATCTGAAAACACTAGAAATTGACCTTCCATATGACCCAGCAATTCCCTATTGGGAATATACCCGGAGGAACTCAAATCATTCTACAAAAAAGATACCTGCACACGTATGTTTGTTGCAACTCTATTCACAATAGCAAAAAACATGAAACCAACCATTTTGCCCATCAAAGCTGGACTGAATTAAAAAAACGTGGTACACATATATAATGGAATATTATGCAGTCATAAAGAAGGACAAACATATTGACTTTGTAGCAACTTGGATGGATTTAGAGTTGATCATACTCAGTGATCTATCACAGAAACAAAGAACAGAGTATCATATGTTCTCACTCATAAGTGGACCTCGAACAATTGTATTACTATAAGAAAGAGATTGGCAGTAGAGGGAAACTGTCAGGGGAGCGGAGTGGGATTAGTAGTTGAGGGAAACTGCTAGGGGAGGGAGGGGCATACCTCATCAACAAGGATACCTGCATGATCAACGTTTGTATACCTAACCCTGAATTGTACCCCACATTTTTATAATAGAAAATAACAATAATAAAAAGAAGTACAGGTCAAGAGAGCATACTCTGAAGTCAGAGTGTACCTGTCCAGGAGCATGGACATCTGGACCTAGAATGCTTAGATTTCAATCTTAGTTAGCTAGCTAGCTAGCTTGCTAGCTCAGTGATCCTGGCAACTTACCTAACCTCTCTGTGCCTCAGTTTTTTCAACTGTAAAGTGGGAATGATATTACTAGGGTTATTGTGAGGATTACATATATTATGAATGAATAAATATATATATTCATTGTATTTATCCTCATATAAATATATAATCCTCATAATAACCCTAGTATTATCAATAACCCTAAGTGTTATCTATCTCTCTATCTATCTGTCTATCTGTCTAATCTATCTATCTAGAGATTCTAGAAATCTAGAATAATACCACCTAAAGCTCTAAGCACAGTGCTTGGTACATGGCAAAACCCTCAATAAGCATTAGTTCTGATTGTCCCTCACCTGATGTCACCTGTGGTTGACATCGCTAATTCATTACAGCACTTTTTCCCACAGAGCTCACCTATGGCCCAAAAGTCTGTCTCAAGACAATACTCCAGGCAGCCTCTGCCAAGCTATCAGGTTTGCATGCAAATGAAATCTATGTCAGCTCTGAGCAACTGTGCTGTCGTGGAACTCAAATGCATGTTTCTGACTCCAAAATCTGTGTTCTCTCCACTATACCACTTCTGCCGAATTAAAAGTTCCTTTGAGGCCAGAAACTCTGAGTGTCACATTCAAGATGCTATTCTGGCACCTGGTAAGGTCCCTGACACAGAGCAAATGCTCAAGTCACTCCTACAAATGATTGGGTAAGTGAATAAATGCCTGAATGAATACATCTCACTCAGGTCTTGCTTTCTTTAAATATTGTTTTCCTACCTGCTTGTCACAGTATTACACATTTTCAAAACTTTAGAGTCAGTCCTTTGGGTTATGGTGCCATTTCCACTGAAATATCCAGAAAAACAGAAAAAAGGGATTGCATACTGCCTGGATTCTCAGAAAGGGATGTACTGACCATGTCTCTGATTTTCTGTATTTTGATGCTTTGACATCTGGGGCTTTGTTGACCCTGGAGAGACTGCTCCTCCCAGGGTTAGCCAATTCCTAGAGAGAATAAACAACTGCCTGCAAGCATATTCTTCATACACAAACTAATCCAGAGCCCACATCTCCCACAACCTGTTTTTATTGTATTCCAGACCCTTGTTCACCTGCTCTGGTCACCCCAGGGCCAGGTGCCAGACAGCAAGGGACAATTTTTATGCCCCAGAGCCCATTGAAATTATTCACACTAACTTACCCTGCCTCACCTGTTTCTTCCCTCAGAAACCACAACCAAGACCCTTGCTGAGAGTCCCTCACCATCTCCCACCCCTGGGATCAACCTTGGCAGTTTGTGCTGTGCACACACCCTCTCCATGGTGTACTGTGGCTCAAGCCTCTCTCTTGGGAGCTGTAACAAACCATCTTTCCTTGCAGTTGTCTCTTGATCTGTTGGCCTTACGATACCTCAAATTTTCCATTAGTATGCAACATTTTAAAGCAGAGGCAGAGTCAAAGAGGCCCCCTGCCTTCTTTGAAGGCTAAAGTTTATATTTAATATGGAGTCAACCTAAGTGTCCATCAACGGATAAGTGAGTGAAGAAAATGTAGTACATATACATAATGGAATATTGTTATTAATACCAAAAGACTTAAGTCCTGCTATTTACAGCAACTAGAGGACATCATGTTAAGTAAAAATAACCTAGGCACAGAAAGACAAATATTGCGTGTTCTTGCTTATATATGAGAGCTTTAAAAAATCGTTTTGAACTCACAGAGACAGAGAGTAGAATTATGATTACCAGAGGCTGGAAAGGGTAGGGGGAGGGAGGGATAAAGAGGAATGGCTGACAGCTACAAAAATGCAGTTAGGGAAGGAATAAGATCAAGTGTTCAGTAGCAAACTAGGATGACTATAGTTATTATTTATGTACAATAATTTATTGTACATTTCAAAATAACTAGAAGAGTGAAATTGGAATGTTCCTAACACAGAGAAATGATAGCTGTTTGAAGTGATGGACACCCCAGTTACCGTGATTTGATCATTACACCTTGTATGCTTGTATCAAAACATCTCGTGCACTCCATAAGTATGTACAATTGAGGCCCAAACTTTACCTGTACAGTGACCTTTGGATAGCTAAACCTGAATTGTACCCCACATCTTTAAAATAAAAAAATTTTAAGTATATACAATTATATAATATATTCATAACAAAAGTAAAAATTTTTTTTAAATAAAATAAATTTTATCTTCAATGTTGTATTCTACATTTTTGCTTTTTCACCAAAATATGTCAGTATTTATTTCCATAGGAGAGTAAATCATTATCTAACAATACATTATTGAGTAAAACCAATGCTATAGAAGAGATACCATGTTCGCCCTCGAGCTTTGAATATACCTGACACACTGCTGAGCCTTTCTGGGGATACATGTATCCCAGACTGAAAATTTGTCATAAACTTGTCCTTGAGAATAGTTTAATTTTTTTTTTTTTTTTTGAGTCGGGGCCTCTCTCATGATCACCCAGGCATGATCACAGCTCACTGCAGCCTCGACCTCCTGAGTTCAAGCGACTCTTTCCCCTCAACCTCCAGAGCAGCTGGGACTACAGGCGGGCACCACCACACTCATTTTTTGAGGTTGTGGGGGCTGTGGGCTCTGGATTGGTTTGTATAGAGAGGGGGTCCCACTATAGTGCCCGGGCTGGTCTTGAACTCCTGGGCTCGATCAATCCTCTCACCTCGGCCTCCCAAAGTGCTGGGATTACAGATGTGAGCCACCGTGCCCGGCCAAAAATAAATTAATTTTAAATGCCCGTATAGGAATCGGCACAAGCAAAAGGATTCTGATTGCTTTTGTGCACATGTCCTGGAGGGTAGATTTGGGAAGAGCACAACAGTGAGCAGGCCTTTGGACAGTGTGGTGACATAGGCCCCTGGGGGAAGAGGAAGGAATGAGAGGAAATTTAAACAATTCAGCTATTGCATCACTTAGCCAAACCTAGTATCTCCTGCAAAAGGGCCAGGTGGTGAGAGGAGGCAGCAGGAAGATGGGACATGGTTGAGGAGGAGGCTGGTGTGGGGAAGGGCTGCAAAGATTCCGAGATTGGGCTGGGAAGTGGGGAGAAAAAGAATTGCCAGGATACCTGATTCCCTCACTCCCAGCTCTCCAAGAGCATGAGCAGGGTGGCCCAGTGACACCAAAAGAGGCTGATCGTCCCGCTAGGCTCGCATGGGCCCCAGGTCTTCGGAGCCCAGCGCAGGCCGGGGGAAAGGTAGAGAGGAGGAGAGGACGAGGTAAAGGGGAAGCGAGGGTTCCCCCACCCCCTCAGATCTGGAGCCTGCTGCCTGACACGGAGCCCACCCACGGCCCAGCAGTGCCTTCCAGCCCCTGCGGAAAGCATGGCTGCAATTCCTGCTTTATGGCCTCTGCCAAATGAAGCGAAAACTTAACTACATCACCTCCCCGACAGGACGGGGGAGGGGCTGAGGGTGGCGTGCTGGGCTTCTTCAGCCCCCTAATCTAATCACTGGTGTGGGTCATTTCAATTACGGACACCAGAGTGTGGTGGGGGGCGTGGCTGCTCGTAAAAAGCCTCCATGCTGTTGCTCAGCTAATTATGAAGCTCTTACCGTCTCGGCAGGTAAATAACTCAGGACTGAGCAGTTCTGGCTGCTGAGATGGAGTCTGAGCCGGGCACCAAGATGGGGTAGGCTAAGCTCAACTGAGGTGGGTCCCCAGGCACCGACAGGGTGCATCGAGGGAGGCCCAGCCTTCTGGAGGGAACACAGGACCTGGGCTCTCTGCCCTGGAGTGGCCATGCACCACTCAGGAACTGGCGGAGGAACTCGTTTACCTTAAAACCCAAGCTCTGGGGTTTTCTAGAAGGCTCAGGGCTCAGGGCAGGGTACTGTTTAGATTCTGCCACTTCTGTGCCTTTGGATGTATAATTAGATCCCTGAGAAATGAGGAGTGAAAAGCCTTGTGAAGCCTTGAGGCTGAGCCCAGAGGAAGACTGATTCTATCAGGGGTACATAGCTCACCTCATGGCCACTCTTATTTGCTTCCTGGCTCTTCCCCATCCAGGCGGAAAGTCAGACCACGGAAGACGTCCTATGTCATAGAGGCCAAAGACTCGACTTCCTTTATGGTGACAGCGCCTGTTCCTCCAGGACCACTGCAGAAAGTGGTGGGGATATCTCGAGAGGAGACGGGAGACCCTCCTACCACCTGAATATTGACAATAGAAAAAGCTGCAGAGGTTCTGGGAGGCCATATAGTGGTACTTGGAAGCTATCTTGAGATCCAGTGAGGATCTGATTGTGACCTGGCCAGCCTGGGACTGTGCTTCACCTGTTTTTTCTTCTAGACATCCTAATGTCCTCAGAACTGGAGCTGTGATTTCTTGGTGAATGATGAAACTACCTCAGGTTCTGGGAAGCAGCAGATGGTAGGAGCGTTCACAGCTGGGAGAATCCCATTTTTGCTCTGTTCCTCAGTTTCCTTCCTTGATGAAATGGGAATCATGAAATGCATGAACATTTGGAGGGGCTGAGCTGAAGCTGCTCGGTAAATAAGGGCGGCTGGCACCCCACATTCCTCCACCAGAGAGGGACACTGTTCCAGGAGGAGGTCTGTAGTGCCATTTGTTAATAATGTCATTGCTTTAGGGATACAGACCCCACCCGGAGGCTTAGAATGAGTTCCTGGCTACAGCTGAGATCAGGGCCACTTGGCACTAGACAGAGAATGAGTCCAGGTTGGTGGGGACCTGCTTAGTCACTAGGGATCGCTCCTGAAGGGCTGCTTCTCAGAGACTGACATAAAGAACCTGGTCTAGGCTGGGCTCGGTGGCTCAGCCTGTAACCCCAGCACTTTGGGAGACCGAGGTGAGTGGATTGCCTGAAACTGCGGGTTCAAGACCTGGGCAATTTGGCGAGACCTCATCTCTACAATAAGTCAAAAAAATTAGCTGGGCATGGTGGCGCGTGCCTGTAGTTCCAACTACGTGAAAGGCTGAGGTGGAAGGATCGCCTGAGCCCAGCAGGTCGAGGCTGCAGTGGCCGTGAGCAGTGTGTCACTGCACTCCAGCCTGGGCGACAGAGTGAGACTACGACTCAAAAAAAAAAAAGAGAAAAAACCTGGCCCATATTATCTGGGAATAGAGCAAAGGTGAGCCACGTGGGAGATGGAATGGGAAGTTCCTCTGGCAACCCCACCATCCAAGGCCCTCTGCCCATGGCCTTTGGGTCCTGCAATACAGGTACCCTGGGGAGACCCAGAGCCCATAACTGGATTCTGATAGAGGGAGTTGGGAATTAGATCCTATACCAAAGACTCAAGATTAGAATCTATCTGTTGATGGTAGGCAGGTCTTCTCTTTTTACTTGGTGAGGTATTACTTTTCAAAGCATTGTTCACTATATTGCTTCATTTTAAACCTCATAATTCATAGGCATAAAAGTAAGTATAAATAGCCCCAATTTCAAATAAGCTAAGTTGGGGTCTGTGAAGTTAAGCTCAAGGTCTCCTAGGTAGACACCGATGGAGCCAGGACCACAGTCGTCAGGACTCCTGACTCTTGAACTGGTGCTTTCTCAAAGACATGCTTGGGAAGGAGACAGACTGCAACGAGGAGTTCCCTGCAGCATTCTCCTCCTCTGTGAACTGGAGAAAGCCAGAGACATGACAGAGGTTAACTGAGCACGTCGAGACAGAGAAGGCCAGTCGTAGAAAGTAGGAAGCGAGAAAGGAAACAGGTGGAGGTTTGCATGGACACTTCCTGTTCACAAACTTCTTATGTTCTTCATTTCATTAACAGCAGCAGTGGAATTTCATGGACAATTGGTGCTGAGCACTAACTGGGAGGTAATGAGAGAGGAAGGATGCAGGTAGAGGCTGTTTGAATTTAAATTCTTTTTCTTCGGGGGGATGGGGGGACAGTTTTTGTTTTTTTTTTTTAAGGCAATCTCGGTGCTGGAAAAAGTTTCCAGCAAACAACTTTGGACTTCTATGTCCTCTGCTGACAGCATCAGGATGGATGATATTGCACTGCCCGCTGTGTTCTACCCAACCACCTCCTGATGACTGTCCTGGGTGGGAGCTAGAGGGATGCTCAGGGGCTAGGGGTCTGACCTTGGGTAGATTGTGTCTTTCAGACTTGGGAAAACACACTAGACATGTGTCCGCCATCAGCAGTGAGCTAGAATGAGTTGCTCTGCAATATCATCACAGAATCACTATGTGACACAAAACTCTTTATGGACCTGGGCAGAGATGGAGGATAAGCCAGGAAGAGAAAACAGGCTAACCCTTCTAGGACAAATCACACACAAACACAAGAGACCACAAAACATTAAGAGGAAGACGAATACAGGGCAACATAAGATGGAGATGGGGGAGAATCATGGGTGATAAGGTGGAAAGGGGTATGGAGAGGAAGGCTATGTAGGGTAGGGCTCTGGGACAGCTGACATACAGATTGGCAAAGGAACAGAAGAATCAGAAGAAGGCTTCTAGGTCTCTAGCTTACTGGGCCACTCTGCAGATTCTGGCTTAGCAAAACCGCCACAAGTAAGTGATTGTTATGGGCTGAATTGTGTCCCCCATCCTCTTGCCCTCCCAAATTAATATTCGAACCCCTAATACCTCAGAATGTGACTGTATTTGGATGTAAGACTTTGAAAGGAGAAGGGGATGGTATTTTATAGAAGGCTCTGCTTCTATTTGGCATATTCTTCTGTTCACGAAGGCTTGAACTCTGATCTAGGACCCAGGTTATGAGGCCACAGGAACTGTCATAAGATAGGCTATTCAGCCAGATTTGGCTAGTGGAGAGTATGTGCCAGAAGTTGAATGGTTACCCAAGTGCTGGGTGACAAGGGTTCTCATGTTCTGGACGAGTGACTGTGGGTATAGTTGGTGAAGCTTAGGGGCCAGTGGACAGTTGATGGTTAATTTTATGTGTCAACTCAGCTAGGATGTACTACACAGATATTTAGTCTAACATTATGTTTCTGTGAATGTATTTTTAGATGAGATTAACATTTAGATCAGTCAGTTTTGAGTAGAACAGATTACCCTGTTTAATGCAAGAGGGCCTTAATAGAAAAAGACTGATCTTCCTGGAAGAGGAGAAAATTCTAACACCTTTGCACTTGAACTGCAAATCTTCCCTGGGTCTTCAACCCACCAGCCCACTCTACAGATTCTAGACCTGCCAAACATTCACAATCATGTGAGTATTATGGGCTAAATTGTGTCCCTCTTCTCCCCTCAGCCCCCAAAATTCATGTGTTGACATCCTAACCTCAAGTACCTCAGAATGTATTTGGACATGGGACTTTGAAAGAAGTAATTAAGGTTAAAAGAGATCATTAGGTTGGGCCCTAATCCAACATAGCTGGTGCCCTTATAAGAAGGGGAAATTTAGCTGTGCATGGAGGCTCACACCTGTAATCCCATCACTTTGGGAGGTGGAGGTGAGAGGGTTGCCTGAGCTCAGAAGTTCAAAACCAGCCTGAGCAACATGATGAGATCCCGTCTCTACAATAAATCAAAAATAAAATTAGCTGGATGTGGTGGCGTGCACCTGTATTTCCAGCTACTTGGAAGGCTGAGGCAGAAGGATCACCTGAGTCCAGCAGGTAGAGGCTGCGGTGGCCTTGAGTGTGCCACTGCACTCCAGTCCAGGCAACATAGTGAGACTCTGACTAAAAAAAAAAAAGAGAGAGAGAGAGAGAGAAGAGAAATTTTGGACACAGACATGTAGACATGTCCATACACAGAGCAAAGATCATGTGAAGACACAACAAGAAGGTGGCTGTCTGCAAGCCAAGGAGAGAGGTCTCACAAGAAACTAATAGTACAGGTACCTTGATCTTGGACTTGTAGCTTCCAGAATGGTGAGAGAATAAACCTCTGTTTAAGCCACCCAGGGTGTAGTATTTTAACATGGCAGCCCTCACTGACTAATACAGGGACAGTGGGTTGTAAATTCCTTGAACAAAGGACAATGGGCTATGCCCATCCTCCAGCTCTGTCATTACACACAGTGTATGTTCACTAAGTCTTGTGTTAGATTGGGCCTAGCAGCCTTGGCATCTGGGTTTTCTTCCACGATGATGCTCTGCTGTGGAAACACTGGAGGAAGGCAGAGGCAGGGGACTCAGCTGGGATAGCGGGAACAAGAGCTTCAGAAGTTTACGGATATGGAGGGAACTTTGTGTTCTTGTTAGTCCAAAGCTGGCCGTGGGAATCCAATCAAATGGAGAATGATGGACTTGCTTTGCCTCGCATAACTCCTACAACTTCATCCATACTCAATAAAGGGTGTGTTGAAAGAGTGGCTGAATAAATGACCAAGGCAGGGCTTAGAGATGGAGGGATCGTATACTTGTAAAAAAACTGATGAAACATGCATGTGCATTTTGATACATTTTTTGGAAGAGATTGCAATGGTAGTTACTTTGGGGAGCAGACTGGGATAAGGAGGGAAGCTTACTCTCTACTGTACACCTCATACTCTTTCTACATTGCCATCATGAGTGCATTGTTTTGGGCCATTCAGCAGCCCATTGGGTGTGCACACCTGGACTCAGTGAAAAGAGGCAATGGGGGTGGAAGGCTTTTAACCCACTGCTTTCCCATCTCTGATCTCCCCTCTCCCCTAAGTGTTGTGATAGCACATTGCTTGAGACCCACACATTTCATTCTTCACAAGCCACTCCACAGTGCCCAGAGGGAGCACAGGGTAATGGCGTAGAGTCCCAGCACAACAAGGTAGCTTCGGAAGAGCAGTAGGTCAAAACGGTACAGGAGGGCCAGCCACTCAGTCTCCTGTCGAGCCATCTGGTCCTGAGTTTGGAGGTAGTTGTTGATAGAGTGAAGCTGGGACCAGACCTCCTTCAGGGTCCCTGACTGGTCCTGGTGCTCTTGACAGATTGAGGACTCTGCGTGATAGAGGGAAATGCCTTAGGTGAGCCAGGGGCAACCAGGCTCACTTGAATTTTTCCCTTGAAGCTGATGACCTCATCCTTCAAGGAAAGTTGTGAGCAAGAGTGAGCAGTGGGTTGGATTTGGGTTATGGACTCTCTCCTCACCTGCTTCAGGGAGGCAAGGCTGGGCTGAAGGAAGCCTTGGAGAACATGTGAGAGTTGTTACCTAAGTAGGGTGCGTGCAGCCTAGGTCCATCCGGGAGACCTTCTGAGCCGAGGATCAGCCCAGGTTGACTCAGTAGGCACTTTAGAGGCGAGGATGAATTTTTTTTTTTGAGACAGGGTCTTACTCTGTTGCCCAGACTCAAGTGCAGTAACAAGATCACAGCTCACCACAGCCTCATCATCCTGGACTCAAGTGATCCTTCTGCCTCAGCCTCCTGAATAGCTGGAACTACAGGTACACACCACCACACCTGGCCAATTTTTAAATTTCTTGTAGAGATGAGGTCTCACTCTATTGCCCAAGCTGGTCTTGAAATTCTGAACTCAAGCAATCCTCCTGCCTCAGCCTCCCAAAGTGCTGGGTTTATAGGCATGAGCATGCCTGACCAGGGATGATTCCTATACTTATTTACATTAAGCAACTAGAACTCAAATGTAAACAAACTCCATGTGTGTGTATATGTATATGCCCGTGTGTGTGTGTGTGTGTCTGTGTGTGTGTGTGTGTGTGTGTGTGTGTGTGTGTGTGTGTGTGTGTGTGTGTACCCCAACACTCTACTATTTGGGAGTCAATGACGCCACCACTTTAGATCATTGGTTGAATCTGGAAAGAACAACAAGCTAAGGGCAGCTGAGCCTGGCCTCCAAGCTAAAATCAGGCTTTCTAGATGACTGGCAGGAGGCGACCTTCAGTCCCCAGAGAGGTACCATAAAATGCCACGCCTCGCCTGATTTCCACATAGTTCGACGTGACACATTACCCATGTAAATTAGTTTTGAGAGTGATCGATAAGGGCAGAGTTGGATGGCAAAGCTTCTCACACACCTGTTACTCCAGCACGCTGGGCCCTGGGCTCCATTCTGGGCTCATCAGCATCTGTGTACCCTGGAAGGCACAAGAGGGGCCGCTCCTGCCCACCATGCCATTCATCACAGAGGCATCTGATCAACAGGACGGACTTAGATAAGCTGAGAACCAAGAGGGCCATGCAGACTGTGAAGAAGACCCCTGAGAGAAGGAGCCAGAGAAGGTGGAGTTAGCCAGAGTGCCTGGCCCTTTCACGCCTCCGGTCTGAAATGCAGCATCAGGTCTTTGATGGGAGTCATGTAAGCCAGGCATCCGATTCCCCCAAGGTTGCTTACCAATCAGAGGCGTGCTAGCTGTGCTCCCGGGCACCTCGTTAGACATGTTGACCCTGAAGATGGTATAGCCCACCAGCACATTGGTCTTGAACACAATCCTTGCGCGGCAGTTGGGTGGCAGGTAGAAGCTCCCCAGGTCCACCAGCATGAGGAAGATGCTGGGAATCAGCAGTCTCACGACATAGACCAGTGGGTGCCGGCGAATCACTACCTGCCGGAGACAAGAGATCTGATGAGAAGAGGATCTCAGCCAACAGGCTAATGTTTGGCTGAATCCATAGCCAGGAATGCTCCCTGAAATCCTAGCAGTTTTGCCAAAAGGTTGGGGACCACTGGTTTAGAAAATTTAAAAATAAAAATCCTTTAAGCTTTTGCATAGAGCTAATAGTAATATTATTAATCATTATAGCAAGATGCTGCAGCTAGCATTTATTTACCGTTTGCTGTGTGCCAGGCACTAGACTTATGCTTACTTTATTCAATCCTTGCAACTTTAAGGGCTGGTGGTATCATCATCTCAGTTTTACAAACAAGAAAACTGAGGTTCCAAGAGGTTAAATTCCTTGTTTAAACTCACAGCTGTAAGTGAGAAATGGTTTTAAAACCAAAATCTTCTTTCTTAAACTACTTATTATGCAAGATATTGCATTGTTTTCTTTCTTTCTTTTTTTTTTCTTTTTTTGAGGTGGAGTCTCACTCTCGTTGTCCAGGCTGGAGTGCATTGGCACGCTCACGGCCACTGTAGCCTCAACCTGTTGGGTTTAGGCGATCCTTCCACCTCAGCCTTCTAAGCAGCTGGGACTACAGACGCATGCCACCACACCCAGCTAGTTTTTGTGATTTATTGTAGAGATGAGGTCTTACCAAGTTGCCCAGGCTGGTCTTGAACCCCTGGGCTCAGGCATTTCTCTCACCTTGGTCTCCCAAAGTGCTGGGATTACAGTCTGAGCCACCATGCCTGGCCTGTATTGTTTTCAGTTTAGTCGATGTCCTTACTTGGATTATGGACTCCTTAGCCCCTGTGTGTCTATCAGAGCCTGAGTAGGACTAAAACGCACAAAGTTAAATTGGGAAGTCTGAAGAGGACTTGAAAAAAGAGACTATTGGCAAAGTGTGGGCAGGGCACAGGGAAACCACAGGAAGAAAGGTAGTGCCCCCGGGCTTTGGGGAGACTGGATGGCCCGTTACTACCCTTGGGCTTAAAGGGGCCAAGGGTTGGTCTGGTAAACAGATGTGAGGAGAGACATCTGTTTCTCTGTGCCAGACAGGGGCTGTGGCTTCCTCCTAAGGTGGCGGCCAGCCCAGGAGGACTCCACTGGGAGGGAAATAGAGAAGTTCACTCACTCTCCTCCCTCCAGTCTCTGGCCACTGCTCCCTCTACCTGCCCTGCCCCCAACCGGGCCAGCCATGACCAAGGATCCCATCTCTGCAGGCCACAGCTCAGTCTCCAAGGGTACAGGCAGAAAAGAGAGGGGCAAGTGGGTCTTCACTGGGGTCACCTGCAGCTGTCCCACTGACCTACACTATGCTGGCCATACAGTGCTGTTGAGTGACTCTTGTAGCTTGGAATTTGAGTCTCATAAATGGCCATTCATGTTGCCTTTTTTGTTTTTAGAGTCAGCGTCTCACTCTGTCACCCAGGCTGGAGTGCAGTGGCAGGATCACAATGATCACTGCTCATCACAGCCTCGGTCTCCTGGGCTCAGGCAATCCTTCTGCCTCAGCCTCCCGAGTAGCTGGGACTGCTACCATACCCAGCTAATTTTTTTTATTTTTTGTAGAAATGAGGTCTTGCTATGTTGTCCAAGCTGGTCTCGAACTCCAGGATTCAAGCAATCCTCCCGCCTCGGCCTCGCAAAGTGCTGGCATCACAGACATGAGCCACTGCACCCCACCCATGCTGCCATTTTTTATACCTAGCTTCTTTGGGATAGTGATGGGAAGTGTCTTTAATAAACACATACTCTATTCTCATCCTTCCTAAAGAGAAATCAGGGAATGGCAAGGCTGCTTCCCCACTAGACCATGGACTCTCATCTCATGCTGACTCTGGGGTGGTGATAAACCCCCACAGGGCCAAAAACAAGACCTATCTTATGGTGGGGATTAAATAAATGTTTATTGAGCAAAAGAACTTTTTGGGTCCTTTGCTGTTATATTTGGACAAAAATAATGTCTGAAATCTCCCATTCCTCTGATTTGCCAAACAATGGAATGCTTTCTACAAGTCAGATAGTATGCTAGATGCTTTCACACATACGATGGGATTTAATGCTCACGGCAAACTTGTCACTTGTTGGTAGATAACATCTTCCACTTCCTATATTTTCTTTTTCTTTGTTTGAGTTGGGGGTCTAACTCTGTCACCCAGGTTGGAGAGCAGTGACATGATCACGGCTCACCACAGCCTCAACCTCCTGGACTCAGATGATTCTTCTGCCTCAGCCTCCCAAGTAGCTGGGACTACAGGTGTGTACCACTATGTCCAAGTCATTTTTTAATTTTTTTGGTAGAGATAGTGTCTCCCTATGTTGCCCAGCTCATACTGAACTCTTGAGCTCAAGCACTCTTCCCGCCTCAGTCTCCCAAAGTGCTGAAATTACAGGTGTGAGCCATAGCGCCTAGCCTAGGTTTTCAAAAATAAAGCTCAGCCCCCTGGGTGAATAGGCCCGCCAAGTGGCAGAGCTGGGATGTGCCCTCACATCTCCCGATTCCAAGCCCAGTACTCTTTCCCACTACAGCATGGCTACATCTCTTGACCTGACCAGACCTCCAAGTTGAGTGCAGGGTCCTGCTCCCTCATCCCCATCTCCCACTTTAGAAGAGGATCACATAAAAATAAGCCAAAGCGGAGGCCAGCGATGGAGCATGAGGCAGGGGCGAGGAGAGCTTGGCTGGGAGAGGCAGGACATCACCTTGCCGATGACAGCAGGGGCTCCCCAGCCATTGGGTCTGGGAGCACATCCCGACTCCATGGAGCTTGGCAGGCCAGAGCGGCTTGGCACATTGTAACCTGACTGTCGTCTTTCACATTAAACATAATTGGCTGCAAATATCTAAACCAGAGTGACACTCATTGCTTTGAAATAATTTGGTTAAAGCACATCTCTACCAAAGTGCAGTCAACAAGAAAGACAACAACAAAATTAACTGTCATCAACCTGCACCTCTCTAGCTCCTGTCATCGTGCTGTGACTGAGACGGCTGTGGCTAGATGGGGCCAGGGAAAGGGGAGTCAAGTGACCAAAGTCCATGGAGGTTTTGTGCTGTGAGCCCCCCCTGGGCTATTGACAATCTGGCCTTATTGGATGGTGGAGTGTGAGGGTAGAGACCAAGCCTGCTGTCTCTGGAGGGCAGAAGTGGGAACCCCCTCTAGAAACTTCGTGGCAGATATGACATGGAGGGAAAGAAAAGTATAGGAACACCACCCTCAAGAAAAGTACACGTGGGCATGTTGGCTGCTTGGAATTAGCCCACACTTAAAGTCAAGGGTACAGAACTCCAGAGGCCTTTGGTTCCAAGTGCCCATATGTGCTAGTTTCAGTGATCCTGAGCGACACAATCAACTTCTCCATGCTTTGGTTTCCCTTCTTTTAATAAGCAGTTTACTTTTGTCTTGTCAAACATCTTGGGTACAATTGAGATGAGCCCTTACGCTCTTTAAAGAAAGTCCTTACGTAAAGAGCACAAGCTAAGATGATTCCCCTCCACCCAGAGGCTGTCACAGTCAGCAAAAGTAAGCCTGGGCTGGAGTCAAAGGTGGACAAATGTGGCCCCTCAGGCCCCTGATTTCTGAGAGAGTGCCCTCACAAAGGGCCAACCCTTGGAAGGATCCTGCACTTGGTTTAAAGCTCCACTGGCGCCATGAAAAATTCTTAATCTTTGAACAAGTGACTGTGCGTTTTTATTTTTCACTAAGCCCCACAAATTATGTAGCCAACCCTGTCAGGAGAACATTCCTTGCAGGATATCAACAGTAGATGAAAGTAGAGGGGGGAAACAGGTACAAGTGTAGACAGTTAGCTTTTGGTTTAAGATAAAGCCAAGAAATTCCCCATCTTCATTTGCTTATGGAATTGGAAAGCTAGATAGGCCCTCCAAAACCACCTCAGCCATTCTCTTACCTTTATAGACCAACGAGTACCTACAGTCTTGGTTTTCTTCCAAGACAAAGGACTCAACCTTTTTCTTGAGGCTGATTTACCTGGGGACTAATTTTCTCTATAAGCCAGTATAGCCTAAAGAAACTCTAATTTTATCGCATAATTTCTAAAAATTTTTTGTTTTCATGATCCCATTTGATCCTCAGAGAACTCTTTTCTTTGTTCAATATTAACTGGGCATAAGCAAGGTGTCAGCAAGGTGGGCATAAGCAAGGTGTCTGGTATCCTAAATACCAGAGTCAGTGCTGTTGTTAATAGGACAGTCCCTGCCCTTACCCACGTCTTATGGGATCAAAAACCAGACTTTGCCCTGTGCTGTGGCTCACACCTATAATCCCAGCACTTTGGGAGGCCAAGGTGAGAGGATTGCCTGAGCCCATGGGTTCAAGACCAGTCTGGGCAACTTGGCAAGACCTCATCTCTACAATAAATCAAGAAAAATCAGCCAGGCATGGCAGTGCATGCCTGCAGTTCCAGCTACTTGGAAAGCTGAAACGGAAGGATCACCTGAGCCCAGAGGGTTAAGGCTGTGGTGGCCATGAGCATGCCACTGTACTCCAGTCTGGGTGAAAAAGTGAGACTCCGACTCAAAAAAAAGAAGAAACAAACCAGACTTTGGTGGTTGGATGTTTCACAAACCTGTGGACGAAGAAGAATTTTGCCCCAGGATGGACCATAATCAAAGTCTATACCTGATTTAGATTATTTAAGTGATAAGATGTGGAACTTTTTGAGTGTCTATTTAGATGATATTTTAGATTAAGAGTTGATGCTGGAATGATGCCAGGTTAACCTTTGAGGGATATAGGGATGGGGTGAATGTATTTTGCATATGTGGCAGAAATAAATTTGGGAGGGCCAGAGGGTGACAGACTATACTAGGTTGAATAGTGTCCCCAGGATTCATGTCCTGACTGGGCACAGTGACTCAAGCCTATAATCCCAGCATTTTGGGAGGCCAAGGTGAGTGGATTCCCTGAGCCTGTGGGTTTGAGACCAGCCTGGGCAACATGGTGAGACCTCATCTCTACGATAAATAAAAAAATTAGCCAGGCATGGTAGCGTGTGCCTGTAGTTCCGGCTACTTGGAAGGCTGAGGAGGAAGGATCACCAGAGCCCAGCAGGTTGATGCTGGGGTGGCCGTGAGTGTGCCACTGCACTCCAGCCTGGGCGACAGAGTGAGACTCCAACTCAAAAAAAAAAAAAAAAATAATCATGTCCTTTCTGGAACCTCAGAACATGACCTTGTTTAAAAAGGGGACCACTGAAGATGTAGCTACTTAAGATGAAGTCATACCAGAGTAGGGTGGGCCCTTAATCCAATATGAGTGATGTTCTTATAAGAAGAGACTCTTGCTCAGTCTGTAATCCCAGCACTTTGGGAGGCCAAGGCAAGTGGATTGCCTGAGCCCGTGGGTTTGAGATCAGCCCGGGCAACTTGGTGAGACTTCATCTCTACAATAAATTTTTGAAAAATTAGCTATGCGTAGTTCCAGCTGCTTGGAAGGCTGAGGCAGAAGGATCATCGGAGCCCAGCAGGTCGATGCTGGGGTGGCCGTGAGTGTGCCACCGCGCTCCAGCCTGGATGACAGAGTGAGACTCCAACTCAAAAAATAAAAAGGAGAGACAGAGAATGTTATATGAGAATGGAGGTAAAAGATGAGAAGGATACATCTACTAGCCAAGGAATGCCAAAGCCTGCTGGCGACCACAGAAGCTAGAAGAGAGACTTGGACAGATCCTCCCTCGGAATGCCCAGAAGGAACCAACACTGCCAAAATCTTGATTTCAGATTTCTGGTGTCCAGAACTGAGAGAGAATATATTTCTGTTGTTTTAGGGTACTATTTTATGGCAGCCTTGCGAAACTGATACAGATGACTTGCCCAGTAATGCACGGAGGGTGGACGGCAAAGGACAGACTGTAATATCCTGAATTATGCTGACTTGTGTATCAGCATGATCTAGGATATAGGCACTTAGTTTCTGAAGTCAGATTGCCTAGGTTTAAGTCCAGGCTCTACCAGTCACCTTGTAACCTCTTATAAGTTAATTTCTTTGCACCTAAATTCATCTATGTGTAAAAATGCAGATACTTAGGGCACTCATCTCATAGGGATGTGAGCATGACATGTACAAACTCTTTAACTGGTGCCAGGCATAAAGTAAGTGCCTAGTTTTGTTTTGTTTTGTTTTGAGTCGAAGTCTCACTCTGTCTCCCAGGCTGGAGTGCAGTGGCACGCTCGCAGCTACTGCAGCCCCAACCTGCTGGGTTCAGGCTATCCTTCTACCTCAGCCTTCCAAGTAGCTGGAACCACAGGCATGTGCCACCACACCCAACTAATTTTTTGATTTATTGTAGAGACAAGGTCTTGCCATGTTGCCCAGGCTGGTCTCAAACCCTTGGGCTCAAGCAATCCTCTCGCCTCCGCCTCCCAAAGTGCTGGAATTACAGGCATGAGCCACTGCTCCCGGCTTATAAGTGCCTGGTTTTATGGCTATTGTTATTCTGTTTCCTTGGGAAGATTTTTGAAGTCTGTGATAGATGTCAGGAGCTTTGTCTTACTCATCTTTATGTTCTAAGTGTTTGCCATTGAGCCTGGCACATGATAAAAGCTCAGAAGAAGTCATTGGATTGTACTGGAGTATGGTAATAAGGTTCCTTTCAGTTCCGACAGGATGGAAGTGTGGAGTTAGCTTAAATGGGACCTATCCTATTGAGGTCAGTCTCTCTGATGGCTACCTCTGCAGATCATGAAAGAACCAGTAACCCCTGCTTCTGCTGGGGGGAAGGTATGTCCCAGCTCAGTGAGACACTGCTCCCTGCAAAACTGCCCCTACCTAGAGCCCATCATTTCTAATGGACTGAAGGAGCTGCTGCCTTTAAATTCCACAGAAAGGGAAGAAAAAGCACTTTAGTTTCAGTCCGTGTTCCCCCATTAGACACCCTTCAGGTGTTAGCAATATTATGCCACAATTTCATTATCCATTAAAGCCAGGTAATAATAAGTACACAAAGGTATTTGGAGCCTATTGATGTTAATGAAAGAGATCAATCTAATTCAGAATGTGTGTGTGGAGAGCTCCTTGGAGATGGAATAGGCCCCAAGGTTAGCTTCTGATTGCCTCCTTGATGGTAGACCCCACCAGTACTCAATTTTGCATGACTGTCTTTATGACATAGTTGGAATTTTGATGCCCAGACTCACGCTTCATACAGAAGCCCATTTTCCTCCTCTCCCAAGCCCCTCCCAACATTCCCAATTCAGAAAGAATGGGAAAGTTGCTGCCATTTAAGTCAGACCTTTGCACCAGAGTGAGAGCTTCTTGGACCTGGACTGTGGATCAGTCTGGATTAGCAGAAAGTCCATGATTCCCAAATCACTGGAGTGACCCAGGTAGGAGTTGTAGGATTCTAAATTCTCTCTCTCCCTCCTATGGTCTGTTGGTGCTTAAAGACATCTTCTATCAAGTCCATGAGCTTTATTCAATGGGTATCTCAGCAAAATTTCTCTACCTTAATCTAGAAAGGAAAAGTATGACAGATAAAAAGGAATAAATAAAGCGCCTTTCTTTCCCAAATGCCCCTTTGCATTTTCTAGGAGTACCTCCATTCCTGCTCTTGGGTACCCCAGTTCCTGCTTGAATGAACACTTTACTCACTGTGAAGATATCTGTGGTTAGGCTTGGTTTAGTTTCCACAGCTGTCCACCCTTTTCCATCCAACACGAGTTTCTAAATTTCATTCCTGCCTCCTCCCACTTCTACCCTCATTCTTTAAAACAAAACAAAACCAAAAAGCCTCCACTGCCGTACAAAAATCGAATGCTCACCCTGCTGTTTCTGGGAACCAGCACCTCCGATAATGTATTGGAGGATACCTCCCCTTCCATGGCTGCTGAACCAGGTCCCAGGCTGCACACAGACATCCTTATAGGGAGAAGTGCCTGTACTCTGGGCCCCCTGTGGAACGTAGCCCGACTCCAAAGCTTCCATGGTGCCCTCTGATAAGCAATTCGTGTCCCAGAGCCAGCAGCTATGATTGCACATTAGCTGAAACTCGCAGGGCATCCGGAGCACTTCATTTAGTTATAAATGGCAACCGTGTACGTCAGGCCCAGGGTGATGATGTATTCAGAATAGATCATTGCTTCTCCTGCTTACCCCACCTGTCCCCAGCCTCCTGCTGAGCAGCCTGGACTGAGACACAGCTGGTGATTAGATTAAGAGGAGATGGCCCTTTGCTGTCAGGACCCTGGCAGGCCCAGCACTGGCATAGAACTGAGTTCTGAACTCACAACACTGGCCAAGGACTGATGAAGGACACCTGGGGGCCTCCATTACTAAATTCAGAGTGGGATGTCTGGTACAGAGTAAGAGAACACGATGAGTCTAGGCACAGTGCACAGAGCAGGAATGGGAGGCATGGAGGCTGAGCGAGGTTGAGAGAGACCGAGAACCATGATAATCACTGAATCTACTTTTAGCCTTGTAAAGCTGCGGAATTGCTCCTGAGTCAGGCTCTCTGCCCTACCAAGTATGATCTGTGACTCTACTCAGAACTCATTCCCTACTCTGTTCCTGAAGACCAGGGTGGATACCAGTCTTGCTAGAAAACCCACCTTCATCCCCAGGGCAAAGGGACGCAGGGAAAGGCTCCAAGCACATGAAATGGTATCAGGCCTGGCTCCAGCACCCCTCCACAGAAACACAGTACACACGGAGCAAGCATGGCAGTGAGGAGAGCACAGGGGTGGACCACAGTTCTGAGACCCAGGGAAGCCTCACCTTCATTAAACCATCCTTTACCATCTCTGTCCATCATATCTGAATGCAAAGTAGTACATAACAAACCTTCAGCTGTTGTTGACAAATTAATATTTAGGATGAAAGGTGACATGTAACTACAAATAATGGAGAAAGAAAGAGACAGCCAGAGAGAGAGAGAGAGTGAGAGAACGAGAGAACGAGAGCACTTGCACGCACACGCTCCCATTTACCTGCCCCGACTCTAGCCTCTGTTTGTCTCCTCCGTGCCGTGTAGGTAATGGTGTGTGCAGCGTTCTCTGGAGCGCTTGGTAGGTGACTACGTTCCACCTTGCACGTGTTACTCCTTCACATTTCCCTTTAATGCTCTCCATTATTCGGGCTGCATTAATAATGTTTGTGGGCTGATATCTTTAAAATTAATGAGGTGTTTACTCTTAGCCAAGAAACTCATTGAAATTGAAAAAACTAAAACGCTCTCTCTTTTTTTCTTTCCCTTTCCCTCACTAAGAAAAGTGGACAAACAGGCCATGAGGCAAGCTTTGCTGAAAAATCAAGCAGAATTCTAGGCAAGAACACAAAGCCACACCTAGGAAGATATGAGCTGCAATTAGCTACTAGCCAGCATGATATATCAGTCAGGTTCAAACCACAGATATATCTAAGAGACCCTGATTTAACAAGAGCTTTGTGGAAACAGCATACGACTTTTAACCAATGGAGGGACATCTGTGCCCTTAATAATAGTTTATTTCACCACCACCCGTTTAACATGTCCGTAGCATCACAGCACCTTAGTCTAGTCTAAATTTTTCCTCTTATTCCAAAGGTTTGTTTCTGGAAGAATCCATCTTGTGTGCAATCCTGACCTGCCTGCAGTCTCTATTTTTCAACTGGATTCATTAATTGACATGAAAGGATCACCCTTCCCCCACCACCTACCACTAGCTGACTTTGTGCAGAAAAGAATACGCACTGCTGAATACTAACAGTGTGTCTACCAGTTGCAAGAACTTGCTGCAGACTACGTGTGAAAACAGTTTTCCAGGAAGGCCAGAGAAGGAATGGATGCCTCTGGAGTGCAAGGTAACCAGTTTCACTGTGTCCCCCCACCCTCCGAACCCGCCCCCCACTGGACAAATTTCCTGGTGAACAGTGCAGTCAAGGGCATTCTCAGGGGTGCATCAGAGGAGTGTCGGTTCTCATTATGTTTTTTTCAGTCAGTTGTTCTCTCTGGTCCAAAAGCTACCAGTGATCTCTGAGGGTCCTGCAGGTGACTTACTGGCTAATTCCTTCTGATATTCAAGTTAATCATATGATCATTTTAGGCATCTGCTTCTGGAATTAAATGATAATCTGTTCAGTGAAAAATGGGACAATCATGTTAATGAGACAGTCTTCCCAATTGTTGTTTTTGTTGTGTGTGGGTTTGTTTGTATTTTTTCTCAGCAGCAATTAGAAGTGATAATGTTAGTATGTGTTGAAAGATTTGAGGGTTCCTGCTGCAATGGGTGGTTCAGGTCTCTGATGTCTGAACACCATCTTTTCTATATTCATTTGTGAAATATCATCAGCAGGCACCCAGGATCTCTCACTGAAACTCCGCTCTCTGAAATGCTGGAATGCAAGTGAGTGTCCTGAGCCATCTGAACCAACTGTTCTCTAGGAGTAATGAATGAGAATACACAATGGAGCAGAGAATCCTCAGGCCCATCAAGAAAGCTAAAGAATGCAGATAGAAGGGAGACAGCAGAGACAGGAGGGAGAAGACAGGACCTACATTAAACTGAATCTGAGCAAAATTTCCAGTGCTCTTCTGCAGGATCTGGTATGTTGAGGATATGGAAAGAAGTTCCCACTCGCTGTCATTCAAAAATGCCTTTTTGTCATGCTTAATATCTTCTCTGCTTCTCAGGAAGGCCAGGTCTACGTCTTCCACTGGAAACAACAAAAACAATTGACTTCACCAGTGAGAAAGAGATGCCAACACCAACCTACTTTCCAGCTTCCAAAATGAATCCTGTCCTTTTATTTTGTCCCCCACATGCACCATCTCATTGGCCTTATTTGAATTCGGGCTTAGAGGTGGAAAATAAAATCTTTCTAGTCATTAAAAAAAAATGGGCCAGGCACAGTGGCTTACATCTGTAATCTCAGTACCTTGAGAGGCTGAGACAGGAGGATGGCTTGAGCCCAGGAGTTCAAAACCAGCCTGAACAAAATAGTGAGACCTCATCTCTATAAAAAATTAGCCGGATGTGGTGGTGTGCACCTGTAGTACCAGCTACGTGGAAGGCTGAGGTGGAAGGATTGCCTGAACCCAAGAGGTTGAGGTTACAATGAACTAGGATGGTGCCACTGCACTCCAGCCTGGGTGACAGAGTGAGATCTTGACTCAAAAAAATAAATAAGAATGTAGGGTTTGGAGTCCACTCTCCATAGAATGATGGAACTTGTCTTGTGACTTCTTTCACAGTCTAAATAGCAGTCAAGGCCTAATATCAGATTTCCAAATCAACTGTACCAATGGGTCATAACATCATACTTGGTCTGAATTACAGCAGGAGCCCAAAAAACTGTAAGAAGAAATTTTGATTTTTAAATATTCCATTATGTACAAGAATAAAATAGACCCGAGGGATGGTATAAAATAATTTCATCTACATGGGTCAACCCAGCATAGGTACGCTTTCCAACCCAGCATAGGTATGTTTTTCAACTCAGCATAGGTAGGTCTTACCTGTGTGCAGAATGCTATTGAAGGTTAAGCTGCAATTCTGGACATCAAACGGAAAAGCGTATATCTCTAAACTGCATGCAGAGACCACCTGGATAGGCTTAGAATTCCTGATGGTCCCAGATGAGTTTACGTAGACATAGGGAAGGTCAGGGGATCTCTCAATGTCCACACTATATTAAACACAAGAGAACTTGTTGTTACAAAGAGCACTTCAGTCATCTCAAAACATACACAGACTGATTATGTAGTGGCCATGAGACCTAGGACCAGTCTAGCTCTGCCAAGACAGAATCACATTTCCCATGAGATTATTCACCCTGGCAAAGATGGACTCCGCAGTGACAGCCTCATACATTAACTCATTTGCTACTGTTACAAATCACATTAGTAATTGAATCTGTATTTTAAATAATGCCAGCTCAAGGTACTTCCAGTCTGAATGTCCCCAACAAGATATTCCTCTTCAATTTGAGAAAAACAACAGTAACTGACTGAGAGTAAGCAGTAACGGGCTGGATAGTCCAAGCAAGCAGTCTAAACCCCACAGAAATACACACCAGTACACTTACCACTCATTTATGATGATATCAGGGGCCCAGATGGCACTTAGAGGTAGGGAGATCTCTCTAATCTCATCAAACATGCTGGAGTTCCAGGATAAAAATTCATCATTCCAAACCTGTTAGGAGTAGCCAAAAAGGAAACTTATCAAAGTGGGGCAATGTCAACCTCACTAAAGAACTAAGGAGAGATCTGAATTAATAATCCAATTTATCATCCCTCTGGTACTCTCTGTTAGAAAAGAGGACTTTCCATCTAAATCCTAAAGATGGTAGCCCCAACCAGAAACCATGACCATACATCTTATGTGGATTCTGATAAATCAGGCCTGCTGAAGATCTAAGGAACTATAAATACAAAGATAATATCTATTCCTTAGAATTATGTGTTGCAGCAGATCTAGATGAGAAGTCCAGCATGCATAAAGGGAAACATAATCATTTACCTCACGGTACCATACACTTGTCTTTAATTTTTGATTCTGTGCATCCTGCAAAGCAAAAAGAAAATTCGCACCAGATGTTGGAATGTCAATAAATCAAAGCCCAATTCCGCAGTATGACAATACAGAGGGAGAAAATAAAATCTAAGCAAATAATGCTGATTCTAAAAACATTACCTAGACTCTTCAATACCTGAGCATTCTTGGTTCCTATTTATTATGCACACCTGTCGCTATGAGCTTTACTATATTATCTATGACAAAATGGTACTTCGACTGCACTTGACATCTTGAGTGATTTGCTAATCTCTCTCCCACTCTAATTAGTTACTCTACCATTAATCAGACTAAAAAATGATATCTACTCTTAGCCAATTCTGGGCTAAAAAGAGGAGACCACACTTTTATTTGTAATCAAGACATTATTCACAATCTTTCAAAGAGTGTTATATCAACAGTTATTGACAGCCATTTCTGTTGTTACCCTATGTTTAGAGTTCTCTGCTTATTAAACAGAATGAATGAGCTTATTGTAAATAAAGCATTTTTAGATGATATAAAAGATATGATTTTCCATGTCTGCATTGAGTCAGTAATTTTTTTAAAAAGCCAAAAGCAGCAATAAAAACCTCCTTACCAATTTTTTATATTTAATCTAGTAAAGAACATTCTAAAACTATGATGTTCTTAAGAATGAAAAGAAAAGGGCTATCTCACACCATATATAAACATTAATTCAAAATGAATCATAAACCCAAACGTAAGAGCTAAAATTAAAAAACTCCTAGAAGAAAACATAGGAGTAAATCTTCATGACTTTGAATTCGATGATGGCTTCTTAGATATGACAACAAAAGTACAAGCAACAAAAGAAAACATAGGCCAGGTACAGTGGCTCATGCCTATAATCCCAGGACTTTGGAAGGCCAAGATTGGAGGATCACTAGAGGCCAGGAGTTCAAGACTAGCCTGGGCAACATAGCCAGACCTGTCTCTAAAAAACAAACAAAAAAAATTAGCTGGGTGTGGTGGCACACTTGTAGTCCTAGCTGCTCAAGAGGCTGAGGTGAAAGAATCACTGAGCTCAGGAGATCAAGTCCGTGGTGAGCTGTAATCACACCACTGCACTCTAGCCTGGACAACAGAGTGAGGATCTGACCAAGAAAAAGAAAGAAAAGAAAAAATAAATAGGACTTCATCAAAATTAAAAACCTTTATGCTTTAAAGAACACAGTCAAGAAATGAAAAGACAACTGATAGAATGAAAGGAAATGTTTGTAAATCATATATCTCATAAGGAGTTTTATCCAGAATAAAAATAACTCAACAACAAAAGACAAACAGCCTTATTTAAAAATGGGCAGGGAACTTAAATAGACACCTCTTCAAAATAGATATGCAAATGACCAACAAGCACATGAGAAGATGCTCAACATCATTGCCATGGGCCAAATGTATAACCCAAAATTCATATGTTGGAGCCCTAACCCCAATATGTCCATATTTAGAGATGGGGGTTTTAGGACATACTTAAGGTTAAATAAGATCATAGGGATAAGACCCTAATCTGATAGTACTGGGGATCTTATAAGAAAAGAATGTGATAAAGATCTCTCTCTATACCATGTAAGATGTCCATCTGCAAGTCAGAAAGAAGGCCGTCCAAGAAATGAATCAACCAGAACCTTGATCTTGGTCTCTCAGCCTCCAGAACTGTGGAAAATAAATTGCTGGTTTTTAAGCCACCATGTCTGTGGTATTTGTTATGGCAGCCCGAACTTTCTAATATAACCACTAATCATCAGGAAAATGCAAATCACCAAAACCACAATGAGATACCATCTCACACCCATTAAGATGGCTACTATTTTAAAAAAGCAGAAAACAACAAGTGTTTGTGAGGATCTGCAGAAATTGGAACACTTGTGCACTGTTGGTAGGAATGTAAAATTGTGCAGCTGCTATGGAAAACAGTATGGCATTTCCTAAAAAAATAAAAATAAAAATAGAATTATCATATGATCCAGCAATTCTAATGCTGGGTGTATACCTCAAAGAATTGAAAGCAGGGATTTGGACTGAAATGTGTACATTCATGTCTATAGCAACATTATTCAACATAGCCAAGGGTTGGAAGCAGCCCAAGTGTCCATCGACACATGAATAAACAAAATGTAGCATATCCATAAATTGAAATCTTACTTAGGCTTTGAAAGGAAGGAAATTCTGGCACATGCTACAACATGGATGAATCCTGAGGACATTATAACAAGTGAAATAAGCCAGTTATAAAAGGACAAATACTGCATGAGTGCACTTATAGGCTGTACCTGGAATAGTGAAATTCATAGAGACCGAAAGTAGAATGGTGGTTGCCACAGCCTGGGGGAAGAGGAAGTGGGGAGTTATGGTTAATAAGTACAGAGTTTCAGTTTTGCAAGATGAAAAGTGTTCTGGAGAAGGGATGGTGGGGATGGCAGCATAAGAATCTTAATGTACTTAATGCCACTGAACTGTACACTCAAAATGGTTAAAATGATACATTTTATGTTGTGTGTATTTTCCCACAAGTAAAAATAATCATTAAAATGGGCAAAGGACTTGAATATATATTCCTCCTAAAGAGATACACAAATGGTCAATAAGCACATGAAAAGATGTTCGATGTTATTATTCAACAGGAAAATGCAAATCAAAACCACAATCACAATGAGCTACCACTTCATCCCTTCTAGGTTGGCTAAAATAAAAGATAGAAAATAACAAGTGTTGACAAGGATGCAGAGAAATTGGAGCCCTCAAATATTGCTGGTAAGATTATTGAGTGACTCAGTCATTTTGGAAAACAGGCTGGTAGGTCCTCCAAAGGTTAAACATAGATTTCCCATATAATGCAACAATTCCACTCCTAAGTATATAACCACAGGAATTGAAAACACAGTTGGGCTCGGTGGCTCAGCCTATAATCCCACGCCTTTGGGAGGCTGAGGTGAGTGGACTGCCTGAGCCCGCAGGTTCGAGACCCACCTGGGCAACTTGGCGAGACCTCATCTCTACAAAAAATCAAAAATTAGCTGGGCGTGGTAGCGCGCACCTGTAGTTCCAGCTACTTGGAAGGCTGAGGCGGAGGGATTGCCGGAACCCAGCAGGTCGAGGCTGCGGTGGCCGGGAGTGGCCACTGCACTCCAGTCTGGGCGACAGAGTGAGACTCCAACTCAAAAAAAAGAAAACACAAGTCCACACACACAAAAAAAACCTGTATAAGAATGTTCATAGCAGCATTATTTATGATAGTCAAAATGTGGAAACAACCCAAACATCCATAAACTCATGAATGGATAAACAAAATGTGATATATCCATACAATTGAATGGTATTTATTAATAAAAAGTAATAAAATACTAATACATGTCATAACATGTATGACCCTTGAAAACATGCTAAGTTAAAGAAGTCAGTCATAAGATGCCATTTATTTTATGATTCCATTTATATGATATGTCTACAATAGGCAAATCTATAGAAATAAAAAGTAGATGAGCATTTGCCTAGGGCTTGTGTGGGTGGAGTGTGGGCTGTGACTGTTAATGGATATAGGGTTTCTTTTTGAGGTGATGAAAATGTTCTGAAATTAGATAGTGGTAATGGTTGCACAACTCTGTGAATGTACTAAAAACTACTGAAATGTACACTTTCAATGGGTGAATTGTGTGGCTGAACTACATCTCGATAAGTCTGCTATTTAAACAAAAATGTATTAATGAAGGGAAGTCATTATTTAAGACATTTCCAGAAAATTTACAAGAAAAAAGGTTGATAATACTGTTAAAGAACTCTCCTTGACCTCATTTTTTCTCATTCCTTTCTACATATGATCCATCACTAAAAACTACAACCTTAGAAGAGAATAAGCGGATGGAAAATCCAAAGTGAAGAAATGTGAGATAAAAATGTATAAAATACTTCTTCCGCTGATACTGGTTCAAAGTGAAAGAGTCATTTAGATAACCTTTGTATTTCTATAATATTTAGAACACTACCAAATTTCAGTAACAGTGTTTAGGAAGTTAATGATATGAAAGCAAATGATAGTTCTGCTTTCCTCCCCAGAACAGAGTATATTAAATTAGTTGTCCAGTGAATTATTACCCAGCCGCATAAAAATATATATCTTTGTGCATAGGGTGAAGACTACATGCTACTCTGGAGAATGAAGCGTGGGCACGGGTAGACGGGCACTGCTGATGCTATAGGTCCATGTGGATTTCATACCTGGAATTGTGCAACACACAGGCTACACCGGCATACACGGGACTTCTGCAAAAGGGCATCATTTGAAGAAGAAACAAGTAAACTTTTTTTTTTTTTTTTGAGTTGGAGTCTCACTGTCGCCCAGACTGGAGGGCAGTGGCCGCTCCCGGCCACCGCAGCCTCGACCTGCTGGGCTCCAGCAATCCTTCCGCCTCAGCCTTCCAAGTAACCGGAACTACAGGTGCGCGCTACCATGCCCGGCTGATTTTTTGATTTATTGTAGAGATGGAGGTCTCACCAAGTTGCCCAGGCAGCTCTCGAACCCGCGGGCTCAGGCAATCCACTCACCTCAGCCACAAGTAAACTTTTTAAAGTCTCTCCTTCTTACAATCAAGAAAGCAAATTACCACCAAATAAGCTTTTCTAGATACCTTGAGAAGGAAGAAGGAATTATGAGCAGATAGATATATAGTAACCCTATTTCCGTGGCTTGACAAAGCCTGGTTCTGAGTGAACTTGCTCTACAGATTTTTATGGACTTTATTCTATAATCTTCTTCTTCTTCTTATTTTTTGAGTTGGAATCTCACTCTGTCGCCCAGACTGGAGTGCCATGGCATGCTCATGGCCACCTCAGCATCGACCTTCTGGGTTCAGCTGGTCCTTCCGCCTCAGACTTCCAAGTAGCTGTAACAACTGGCTAATTTTTTAAAATTCTATTGTAGAAATGAAGTCTCACCAAGTTGCCCGGGCTGGTCTCGAACCCCCAGCCTCAGACAATCCATTCGCCTTGGCCTCCCAAAGTGCTGGGATTACAGGCTGAACCACCAAGCCTGACCTTTTATGGATGTTAAATAGATACTGGGGAAAGGCAGGTTTTAAAGTGGTATACAAAGTGAAAAGATTGAATTCACAAGTATTTCCCCAAGGAACATCTTGTAGGAGGACCAGAGGGGACTCCCAGCCAAGATTGACTCCGCAGGGGTCCTGGCAGTTGAAAAACAAGACCTCTACTGAGAGCTTGAGATTAGGTGACACCACTTCTTTGCAAATTTTACCAGCTGAGAGATCATGCAATAGATCATGTCTCACCCACTAAAGCACAAAGGGCTCAGTTCTAGGCTTAGCTGCAATCAATGAAGTTCCCCACAAATAAGAAAAAAGGCAAGTCCCCACAAATAAGAAAAAAGGCAGTTTCTATTACTGGGAAATATAGTAGTTAACTACGCTTTCACAAGAAATATACTTTTACATCTATTTACTGTCCCTGCCAGTTTCTATATCACGGACACACCAAGTTTTGTGAATGTATCTCACTGATTCAGTCACATGGCAGGGGAGAGGGTCTCTCTGTTTTCAGTTTCGCTACCATTTTATCCAGCTGATTCTTATTAGCTGCCATGTTGATGCCTTAGCTTGTTTTTATCTTCTTGCTTTGGCATATTCCATGCAACAATAATGCTGAGAATTTTTTTTCTAGCACTTTATGGGGGTGGCTGGGAGGATTCGTCATTCAGCCCTAAAGAACACAATGTCAAAAAGTATTTTGAGGCTAAAACTAAAATCTTTTTTTGTCAAAGGAAACAAGTTTCTCAATGCCAGCTGGTGAACATAATTGGTTCTCTGGTGGCATTATTCACAGCTTTTCCCTCTGTGTAGCTCTCTCCTTTTTTTTTTCTTCTTTAGCTACCTTCCATCTTGCTTGTTAAAAGCAAAGGATATTTCAGAGAATTGGAATTCATTAGTCTTCCTAACAGAGGGAGTCTATTTAGATCTAAATTGGTGGTTAGCAAATATACAGATAATTCCCCCACATTCTTATTTATCTTTCCCAGTTCCGGAGACTATAGAAACAGATGCCTCAACGTCTGGCTGGGAGGCTCTAGTCAATGGACTGGAATACAAAGGTATCTGGGATTCGGAATTGACAAAACTCAATAGAAACAAATTGAAACTCTTCACTGTTGAGTAGATTATCTCTATAATCAGATTTCCCTAAGGTACTCATAATACCCAGAAATTCTAAGACAAGACTGTAGTCTTTTATATAAACAAAACAGGAGGCAAAACATTATAATGGAAGCGAGGTGCTGGGCTGAAAGCTCTTCATTCTAAACAAAACTTGCCAGCAGTTCAGCGGCTGGCAGATGCATCCAACAAGTTATCTATTCACATTGGGAGTGTCCTTGTCTGAGCAGAATCTGTGAGCAATTTTATCAAGCCCTTCAAAACTGTTCCTGTCTCTGGAACTAAGTTTAGGCTTGGCCCACCTGCACGCAATAGAGACATTTGTGAAGCATATTCAGAATAGCCACGCCATTTATAAAGACCATCTACAATTGGTACTTATATTTTTAAATTCATTCATTCCTTTGACAAGGATCCATCCAGTGTCTTGGGAGTAAAATATATCGTGCTGCACGTTGTGGGAAATACAAATATGAGTAAGAAAAGCCTTCCCAACAAGTCGCTCATACTAAATTAGGGCATATGACATTGTAACAAATAACTAAGTACATTAGGAAATACACAGACTTAAGGTCGGGCATGGTGGCTCATGCCTGTAATCCCAGCACTTTGGGAGACTGACGTGGGAGGATTGTTTGAGCCCAGGAGTTCGAGACCAGCCTGGGCAACAAAGTAAGAACTCCCTCCCCCTGCAACGTCTCTATAAATTAAATAAATAAAAATTTAAAAGAAAAAGTGGGTCTTTTCAAAGTTTTTTTTTTTTTTTTTTTTAAGAGAGCTATACAGACATAAGTGGATTTAAAGAAAGGAGATATTGCTGTCACTTTAGGGAACTGAGGGGAATTTCTTTCAGAAATCGGGCTTTGAAGGACGATAATATGTTGCAGATGGAGAATGATGAAAAAGACATTTGGCTGAAGAAACAGCAGAATGAATGGTGTACAGGTAGGAAGAACCAAGGGGTCCAGGTTCGTTATAAAGTACTGAGTCCGTGGAGAAGATAAGCAGGACAGTAGAGATAATAGCAGGGGGATAAGATATAGGAATTTTCCAGATTTCCAAAATAAAATTTGCCATGACCAATAATATGTTACAGCTAACATATTTTAGTAACAAATGAGTATTCTCCACAGCAGTGGGGATAATACTGAGTGACCTATCACAGAAACAAAGTTCTGAGTATCACGTGTTCTCACTTATAAGCAGACCTTGAACAACTATCATAATACCATAAGAAAAGGATTGACAGTAGTGGGAATCTGGCTGGGTGGGGCGGGAGTCGGGGGCACACCTCATCAACAAGGGTACGTGCATAATGAACATTTGTATACCTAACTGTATTGTACCCCACATCTTTAAAATCAAAAAATTTTTAAAAAAACAGTGGTGTTCTGTTGACCTCCTACAAAGAATCTGACTTTCTTTTTGTCAGGGAAAGAAGAAAGAGTTAGAGAAAAAATGTCAATTGGATACATTTGTTCCCAGGGAAAATATGAATATAAAGACCTTACATCTTTTCTATTCATCTCCAAATAAGCCTGTAAAGGGAAGCCTGAGCGATTTTACTGTATCTTAATCAATATGAAGCCAGAAAGGAGAAGGATGAGGAGAGGACTAAGAAGTAATCTTAGTCCCTTACTCAAGGCTGATTCTATCTCTGCCCCAGGATGGTACGTGACATGTTTTGTGTTGTTATTTCCACTCTAACCATGCTTTTGCCATTGGACAATGTCTGGTAAGCAACACAGTCATAATAACCCACTGACAAGTAGATGGAAAGGAATTAATTATATATCTTTTAATCAGGTGAAGAAACAGCCCCAGAAGATTAAGTCTTCATAATTCAAGTTCAATATCCAATTAGAAAAAAGACAAAGTTTTTTCATAGGAACGGTTTAAGATCAGATCTTTGGATGTGGGGTATTTCCTGGTATGTAATTAAACAATATTTTCTCAGATCTTACAGCTTCTTTTTTTTTTTTGGAGTCAGGATCTCCCTCTGTTGCCCAGGCTGGAGTGCAACAGCACAATCACAGCTGCCACAGCCTCGACCTCCTGGGCTCAGGCAATCCTTTCACCTCAGCCTCTGAAAAAGCTGGGAATACAGTTGCATGCCACTATGCCCAGCTAATTTTTTGCTTTTTTTATTTTTTAGTTTTTTTGTAGAGATGAGCTCTCACTATGTTGCCTACACTGGTCTCGACCTTCTGGGTACAAGCCATCCTCCTACCTTGGCCTGCCAATGTGCTGGGATCACAGACATGAGCCACCTAACCCAGCCAGGGTTAGGATTTTTAATAGAATGAGTGGGAAAATAAAACTAGGAAAAATGCAATTTGTTGTTTAAGTAAAAGGAGGGGGGATTTTTGATGTCATTTAAATATTTCTGATTACTAAGAAACACTTGATTAGTGGTTTATGTAAGCTGGGGAAAAATTACACCAATGTAACCTGAATCAGTTAAAAAAGAAAATTAAACCCTATACTCTAAGTTTCTAATTTATTTTTTCAGCAATTTCAATACTTAATTCTGAGTCAAAAAAAAAAAAAACTGACTCAAAACTAGCAGTAAATCCTATGATTTACTGCTAGTTTTGAGATATTAATATATAGAAATCTCCATTAAAATAAACTAAATAGAAATTATTAAATTATTTTAACAAAGTACATTAAAATAATAATATTGGCCTGGTGAAGTGGCTTACGCCTGAAATCCCAGCACTTTGGGAGGCCAAGATGAGAAGATTGCTTGATCACAGGAGTTCAAGACCCCCTTGAGCAACATAGCGAAACCTCATCGCTACAAAAAAAAAAAAAAATTAGCCAGGCATGGTGGCACACGCCTGTAATGCTGAGGTGGAAGGGTCGCCTGAGTCCAGGAGATCGAGGCTGCTGTGTGCCATGATCATTGTGATCATGCCATTGCACTCCAGTTTGGGTGACAGAGTGAGACCCTGACTCAAGAAAAAAAATTATGTTGTGGGGGTATTTTATGTACATAAATGTAAAACTGAAGACAAAAGTCACGGAAAGGATGGGGGAGCAGGCTAATGGAATTTTACCATTGTAAGTTTCATACATTTTATGTGACTTGTCATGATGTGAACTCTAACATAATGTAATAACTAAACAATGGAAATCCTTAAGGCTGGATCTAAAAAACAATACAAAGATGGATAGCCAAAAAGCAAATACTATAATCAAATATTTTTAAGTATTTTATGATTTTTATTTTTTATTAAATTGTCTCAGATAAGGCAGCGCATGAAGAACAGAGGAACAAAAACCCATGGGCCAACTAGAAAACGAATAGCAAGATGGTATTGGCAAATGGACTAAGCACTTCCATTAAAATGCACAGACTGTCAGACCAGCTTAACAAAAGCAATAACCTGGAATAGTATTCAGCAATAAAAAGAAATGAACTGGTGGTACGCACAGCAACACAGATGAACCTTAAGGGAGTTATGCCAGAGGAAAAAAGCTGTCATTGCCTTACTAGACTCTGGTGTGGCCATGTGATGATCTTTGAGCTATGACTGTCACTGTGCTTCCTGGCTTTGGCCCCCTTCCCTACCTTGGGGAGGTGAATCTCTTCTTTTCTCTCTCTCTCTCTCTCTTTCTAGTTTACTTTTTAAATAAACTATATTTTCTTGCTTTTTTTTTTTTCAGTTGGAGTCTCACTGTCTTCCAGGCTAGAGTGCAGTGGCACGCTCATGGCCACCCCAGCCTCGACCTGCTGGGCTCAGACGATCCTTCCACTTCAACCTGCCAAGTAGCCAGAACTACAGATGCATGCCACCTCACTCAGCTAATTTTTTGTGTGATTTATTGTAGAGATGAGGTCTCGCCAAGTTGCCCAGGCTGGGCTCAGGCAATTCTCTCACCTCGGCCTCCCAAAGTCCCAAGATTACAGGCTGAGCCAACGCGCCTGGCCTATTTTCTAATCTAAAAAAAGAGAAAAAGTCAACTTCAAAGATTCTATACTGTATGTTTCCATCTACTTAATATTCTTGAAATAGCATCAAGATTGAGAAGAGATGAGGGGTAGCAAGTTAGGGATTAGTAGGGGAGAAGGGGGCATGTTTGTGAAGGGATGGCACCAGGGAGCCCTGGGGTGATGACACGGTTGTGTGCTGTGTGGTGATGGTTACACAAAGATATACGTGTAAAATAAAATGACACAGAACTACACACACATACACACACACACAAATGAGTACAAGTAAACTGGAGAAATCTGAATAAACTCTGGATTGTATTGATGTTGATTTTCCAGTATGGATACCGTACTATATTTATGCAAGATATTGCCATTGGGAGAGATTGGGCACCTGTACAATTATTTGTAGCTCTCTGTATGTGTATAATGATTTCAAATTAAAAGTTCATTTTTTTTCTTTTTGAGTTGGTGTCTCACTTTGTTGTCCAGACTGGAGTACAGTGGCAGAACCACAGCTCAGTGCAGCCTCAGCCACCTGGGCTCAGGTGATCCTTCCACCTCAACCTTCCAAATGTCTGGGACCACAGTTGCACGCCACCATGCCTGGCCAATTTTTAAAATTTTTTTTGTAGAGATGGAGTATTGTTATGTTGCCCCAGCTGGTCTCAAACTCCTGGGCTCAAGCAATCCTCTCACCTCAGCTCCTAAAGTGCTAGGATTATAGGCGTGACCCACCACACCTGGCCTTCAAAATAAAAAGTTTAAAGAAAAAAAAGAGTAAGACCCATCTGCCTATTGTCTACAACAAATTATTTCAAATACAAATGTTGTCAAGGGACACCTATTCAAAATAGAAGGATGGCAAAGGATATAACATGCAAAAGGTAAGCATAAGGAAAACTTCAAGAAAGGGAATACTACCAGAGATGAAGGGGCCATTTCATAATGATAAAAGAATCTGTTTGTCAAGAAGACACAATTCTGGCCAGGCACGGTGGCTCATGCCTACAATCCCAGCACATTGGGAGGTGGAGATGAGAGGACTGCCTGAGCCCATGGGTTGGAGACCAGCCTGGGCAACTTGGTGAGACCTCACCTCTACAATAAAATTTTTAAAAAATTTGCTGGGCGTGGTGGCACATGCCTGTAATTCCAGCTACTTGGAAGGCTGAGGCAGAAGGATCCCCTGAGCCCAGCATGTTGAGCCTGGAGTGGCCATGAGCATGCCACTGCATTCCAGCCTGGGAGACAGAGTGAGACTCTGACTCAAAAGAAAAAAAGACATATAGTTCTAAATGTGTACACACCTAATTACAGAGCACCAACATACACAAAGAAATAGACAAACTACTATCATAATTGGGAAATTTATGAAATTAAAAGAACAAGTGTACCCAAGAAAGAAGACAAAAAAGTAAAAAAGGATTACAGAAGATTTGAACAACACTGTCAACCACACTTATAGAATCAGTATTATAGAACAATATGCAGTTCTATTCAACATTGTACTGGAGGTCCTAGCCAGTGCAAGAAGGGACAAAAAGGAAACATAGGTATAAAGATTGGAAAGAAAGAAGTAAGAATTTACTCACAGACAGTGTAATTTTCCTACACAGAATATCTAAAAGAATCTATCAAAAATAGCCTTTAAAACTAAAAAGAGGTCAGGCTCTGTGGTTCAGCCTGTAATCCCACGCTTTGGGAGGCTGAGGTGAGTAGATTGCCTACTCCCGCAGGTTCGAGATCTGCCTGGGCAACTTGGCAAGACCTCATCTCTACGATAAATCAAAAAATTACCAGGCGTGGTAGTGCATGCCTGTAGTTTCAGATACTTGGAAGGCCGAGCGGAAGGATCGCCGGAACCCAGCAAATCGAGGCTGCGGTGGCCAAGAGCAGCCACTGCAGTCTAGTCTGGGCAACAGAGTGAGACTCCAACTCAAAAAAAAAAACCCACAAAACTTGTAGGATACAACAAAGTAGTGTTTAAAGGAAAATGTATATCTTTAAATGCTTATACTAAACAAGAAAAATGGTTTAAAATTAGTTGTCTAAGTTTATACTTTGCAAAACTAGATTTAAAAAGAACACATTAAAACCAAAGTAAGCCGTGTGCAGTGGTTCATGCCTGTAATCCCAGCACTTTGGAAGGTGGAAGAGAGAGATTTGCCTGAGTCCAGGGGTTCGAGACCAGCCTGGGCAACTTGGTGAGACCTCATCTCAACAGTAAATCAAAAAATTATCTAGGTGTAGTAATGTGAACCTATGGTTCCAGCTACTTGGAAGGCCGAGGTGAAAGGATTGCCTGAGCCCAGCGGGTCAAGGCTGCGGTGGCCATGAGCATGCCACTGCACTCCATCCTGGGTGACAGAGTGAGACACCAACTCAAAAAACAAAACAAAACAAAGTAAGTAGAAGAAAGAAATAAAGTCAAAAGCACACATCAGTGAGTTAGAAAGTAATCAACAGAGAAAATTACCAAGTCCAAATTTTGTTATTTGAAAAAACTGATAAAACTACAGCAAGATTGGTCCAGGGAAAAATAAGAGAAAACTCAGATTACCAATATGAGACTTAAAATAGGCTACAAGAGAGCCTATGTACATTAACATAACAAAAAGAAAAAATTATGAATAATTTTAAGCCAATAAACAGGCAAAGGCATTGAAAGACTCTCCAAAAAAAATTCACTGAAGCTGAACACAGCCTCTCACAACACTAGCTGATATACCAATGCTGTTGGGTTCCTAGGACACTTGTCTTGATTGTGGGGGTTTTTTGGGTCCCCCTCATTCATACACACACACACGATATATATATCAAGATCAAGTGTGGTTTATCCCAAGTATGAAGAAATGATTTAACATTTGAAAAATCAATCCAGGTGCAGTGACTCACGCCTATAATCCCAGCACTTTGGGAGGCTGAAACAGGAGGATTGCTTGAGCTCAGGAGTTCGAGACAAGCCTGGGCAACATAGTGAGACCACATCTCTACAAAACAGTTTAAAATTAGCAGAGTGTGGTGGCACACACCTGTAGTCACGGCAACCCAGGAGGCTGAGGTGGACATCGCCTGAGCTCAAGAAGGTCAAGTCTTCAGTGAGCCCTGATTGTGCCACTGCACTCCAGACTGGGTAACTGAGGAAGATCCAGATTCAAAACAAAAACAAAATATCAATCAATATAATTTACCATATGAATAGAATAAAAGAGAAATATTATATGATCATTCAGACAGATGTAGAAAAAGCATTTGACATAATTTAATATGCATTCATGATTTTAAAATATTCTTGGCGGGGCACGGTTATCCCAGCTCTTTGGGAGACTAAGGTGAGAGGACTGCCTGAGCCCAGGGCTTCGAGACCAGCCTAGGTAACTTGGAGAGAACTCGTCTCTACAATAAATCAAAAATTAGCCGGGTATGGTGGCGCACACCTGTGAACCCAGCTACTTGGAAGGCTGAAGCAGAAGGATCCCCTGAGCCCAGCAGGTTGGGTTGTGGTGGCCATGAGCGTGCCACTGAATTCCAGTCTGGGTGACAGAGTGAGACTCCGACTCAAAAAAAAAAAAATTCTTAGCATACAAGAAATGGGAAACTTCCTCAATCAGATAAAGAACGCCGATAAGAAAAAAACTAACTAACCTTACCCTTAATGATGAAGACTTTCCTTGAGAATGGGAGCAAGCAATAGAACCAAAATAAGTAAATAAATAAAAAGAATTTATAAATTACAAAGGAAAAAAACTACTAGATATCGTGATCACATATACAGAAAATATTAACTTACAAAGCACTACAATAATCATAAGTGAATTTAGCAAGGTCACAGAATCCAAAGTCAACATACAAAATCAAACATAACAACAACAAAAATTACAAAATAGAAAACTTTATATAGTATTTATAGTAGCATTAAACATAGTTCAAAACAAATTTAAGAGACTATATGTAAAACTTTGACAATGAAGATTACAAGACACCACTAAAGAATCAGTGACATACCATGTTCAAGAATTGGAATGCTCAATATTATTAAGATGTCAATTCTCACTCAAACTGATCTGTAGTTTTCACACCATTCCAAACAAGCTACCAGCAGGCTTTTATTTTTATTTTTTGAGTTGCAGTCTCACTCTGTCGCCCAGGCTGGAGAGCAGTGGCACACTCACGGCCATCCCAACTTCAACCCGCTGGGCTCCAGCTATCCTTCTGCCTCAGGTTTCCAAATAGCTGAAACTGCAGGCACAACGCTACCATTACCGGCTAGTTTTTAAAAATTTCTTATAGAGGCAAAGTTTCACCAAGTTGCTTGGGCTGGTCTCAAACCTGCGGACTCAGGCAATCCACTTACCTTGGCCTCCCAAAGTGCTGGGATTGTATAGGTTGAGTCACTAAGCCCAGCCAGCAGGCTTTTTAAAAAGTAGAAATTGGCCAGGCATGGTGGTTTACCCTTGTAATCCTAGCACTTTGGAAGCCCGAGGTGAGAGGATTACTTGAGCCCAGGAGTTTGAGATCAGCCTGGACAACATTGTGAGACCTCATTGCTGCAAAGAAATCAAAAAATTAGGCACAAACCTATAGTCCCTGCTACTTGTGAGGCTGAGGTGGAAGGATCACCTGAGCCCAGGAGGTCGAGGCTGCAGAGAGCTGTGATCATACCACTGCACTTAAGCCTGGATGAGAGTGAGACCCCAATTCAAAAAATAAAAAATAAATGTAAAAAGGAAAAGTAGAAATTGACAAGGTAATTCCAAGATTTATATAAAAATGCAAATAACCTAACAAGCCAAAAAAAAAAAACAACCTTTAAAATAAAGAAAAAAATTAGAGAACTTATACTACCTGGTTTCAAGAGAAATAGACTGACACTTATACAATCAATTTAATTTTTGAGCAAAGCACAAAGGCATTTCAGTGGGGAAAAGGAAAGCGTTTTCTAAAAAATGGTGTTGGCAATAAAAAAAAAGACACTGACCCAATCTCAAAGAGGCCAGAACTGAAGAGCTACATTGTTGGAATTGAGAGGAGGAAGCATGTTTCTTTTCGGCTCTTTCTAGAACTCTCATTATAGCCAACGCTGGGAATAAAGGTAGGAAACAATAGAACTCATAAGATTTAGTAATGATAATAAATCTTAGAGCCTGTCTCAAAAATGAAAAAATAAATGTGCTGGAACAACTCTTATCTGAATGCAAAAAATAAAACAAAGCAAACACACAAACAAACCTTGACCCATCTCTCACACTATCATGAAAATTAATTATCAGTAGATTATAGACCTAAATCTAAGCGCTAATAATTATAAAGCTTCTAGAAGACAAAGGAGACTATCTCTGTGACTTTGAATAGCAAAGATTTCTTAGCTAGTACCCAGAAAGCACCACAAATAAAAAGTTAATAAAAATGGACTTTGCCTTAGTCCATTTTCTCTTGCTAAAACTTAAGACCCAAGACTGTAATCTATAAAAAAAAAGAAATGTATTTCTTACAGTTCTGGAGGCTGGAAAGGTTAAGGTTGAGGGACCACATCTGACAAGGGCTTTCTTACTGTTTCATAACATAGTAGAGGACATCGTGTGATGAGAGGGCATGAGCACATCCATTTAGATCTCTCTTCCTTTCCTTTTAAAGCCACCATCTTAATTAGGGCCCCACCTCTAAATACCATCAACCTAAGAATTTGCAGATGAGATTTGGGGGACACATTCAAACCATAACAGACATCATCAAATTTTAAAATGTTTGTTCATCATGAGACCCATTAAGAAAATGAGTAGGCAAGACACAGACCAGGAATAAACATTTACAATACATAACTGACAAAGGATTTGTACCCAGAATCCCAGAATATTAAAAAATGCTCCTATAAATCTATAATAAAAAGACCAAAGACCTAATAAAAAAATGGGAAAATGGGGTACATGTGGTGACCTATGCCTGTCATCCTAGCATGTTGGGAGGTCAAGGGGGGAGAACTGGAGTTTGGGGCCATCCTAGGCAACATAGCAAGACCTCATTTCTACAAAAAAATAAAAAATAAACTGAGCATGGTAGCACACGCCTGTGGTCTCAGCTACACAGAAGTCTGAGGTGGAAGGATTGCCTGAACCCAGGAGGTGGAGTTTGTGGTAAGCCCTAATTGTGCCACTGCATTCCAGCCTGGAAAAGAGTAAGATCCCAAAGATCCCAACTCAACAAAAATGAGAGAGAGAGAAAAGAAGAAGAAGAAGAGGAGGAGGAGGAGGAGGAGGAGGAGGAGGAAGGAAGGAGGAGGAGAGGAGAGAGGAGACTTAAACAGGTACTTCACAAAGAAAGATCTGTAGCAAGCAATAAGCACATGAAAAAGAGCTCAAAATCATTAGCCATCAGGCAAATGTAAAGCAAAAACACGATGAAATACCACTATACCCTTCCTAGAATGGATAAAATCTAAAACATTAATTACACCAAATGTCGGTGAAGATGTGAAGCAACAAGAACTCTCATAGCTTGTTGGTGGGAGTGTAAAATGTACAATCACTCTGTAAGTCAGTCCGACAGTTTCTCATTAAGTGTATACCATCCTGTGACCCAGTCATTCAAGTTCTCTTAGGTTTTACCCAAGAGAAATGGAAACATATACACAAAAAGACTTGTACAAGAATGTTCTTAGCACCTTTATTCATACTATTCTAAAACCGGAAACAACCTTAATGGTTCAAAAGGAAAATGGATAAACAAATAACTGAAGACCGCTTTTCAATAAAATGGAACAAACAATTGATACACACAACAGCACGAGCGAACCTCAAAAACATCACGTTGAGTGGAAAAGTCAGACACAATAGAGTACATATAATAAAATTTCACTCCTGTGAATGTCTAGAATTGGGAAAACTAATCACAGTCCTTCTGGACTAGGAAGGGAATGAGGGAATTTTTTGAGGATCTCTGATATCTTGATAGAGATGTGGATTATATGGGCATGTGTAATCATCAAAACTCATTGCTCTGTATACTTAAGATCTGTGCATTTCAATAAATGTAATTATACCTCAATTGCAAAAAAGACACCTACATGTGATTGTTCATTGCAACACAATTCACAATTGCAAAGATGCAAAATCAACCTAAATGCCCATCAGCTGAGCAGTGATCATGAAAATATGGTGCATGTATACCATGGACTATTCAGCCATTAAAAAAAAAAAAAAATTCATAAGCCGGGCTCGGTGGCTCAGCGGTAATCCCGCGCCTTTGGGAGGCTGAGGTGAGTGGATCGCCTGAGCCCGCGGGTTCGAGACCCGCCTGGGCAGTGAGACCTCATCTCTACAATAAATCAAAAAATCAGCCGGGCGTGGTAGCACATGCCTGTAATTCCGGCTACTCGGAAGGCTGAGGCAGAAGGATCGCCGGAGCCCAGCAGGTCGAGGCTGCGGTGGCCGGGAACAGCCACTGCACTCCAGTCTGGGTGACAGAGTGAGATTCCAACTCAAAAAAAAAAAAAAAAATTCATTAATGGGTTTTTTTGGCAACGACTTGGATGGAACTGGAGAATATCATCCCAGGTGAACTAACGCAGGGACAGAAAACCAAACACCTGCATGTTCTCATTTATAAGTGGGTGCTAAACCAAGGATCTGTAGAGGCATAGAGAATGGTATAAACGGACGCTGGAGACTCAGAAAGGGGCGGATAGGAAGGAGGAGAGGGATGAAAAATCGCCTCTTGGGTATAGTGTGCACAGGGGCAGGTGATGGGGACACTTAAAGCCCAGACTTCTTTGCTACCATACAATGCATCCATGTAATCCAAAACTATTTGTACCCCCAAAAGCTAATGAAATAAAAAATATATATCTCTCGATTAGAAAAAAAAAGTTTTGAGATGCAAATTGAAAAACAATTATTAAACTATTTTGACAAAACAAGCCCAGTAAAGTCTGGTTTTAAGGAAAAGCAAAATCAACCTGGGGCCTGTTGACACTGAAGACTTTGTAATTAGAACAAAGGAGGAAGAGGACAAGGGGATAACCATCAGGGCCGTCATTTATTGATGGCTTGCTAGGAACGCTGCTAACTACTTCATGCATGTCCTCATTTCATTCCCACAACCATCTTTCAGATCTACGAGGAATGGGATGCTTTAATAAACTAATCCTGCCTGCCATCCTTAGCAAATACTTATAAACTCAAGATACCAAGGCATTTACCATTTCAGACAAGTAGTGGATCTCTCTCTCTCTCTCTCTCTCTCTCTCTCCCCCTCCCTCCCTCTCTCTGTCTCTCTCTCTCTCTCTCTCTCTCTCTCTCTCCCCCTCCCTCCCTCTCTCTGTCTCTGAGTCAGGGTCTTACTCTTTCACCCAAGCTGGAGTGCAGTGGCATGGTCATGGCTCACAGCAGCTTCAACTTCCTGGGCTCAGGTGATCCTTTCATCTCAGCCTCCCAAGTAGCTGGGACTATAGGTGCATGCCACCACGCCCGCTGATTTTTTTGTAGAGACAAGGTTTTGCTATGTTGCCTAAGCTGGTCTCAAACTCCTGGGTTCAAGCAATCCACCCGCCTTGGCCTCCCAAGGTTCTAGGATGACAGGCGTGAGCCACCAATGGCGCCTGGCCAATCTCTTTTTAAATCTACTATTATCGCTCACAAATATGAACCATGGGGAACCCATTGATATTTTTGGTTTCAGCAAAATATGTACTGCGGTCCATGACCACAATTCTTAAACATCTTAATTTAGCGAAACTCATATTTCTAGATTCTTTGCCCCTCCCAATGTACACTGGGGAATAGAAAGTGTGATTTGCCTAATAAATATTTTATTCACACTAGCTGCTAAAATGAATCGAGCACAACTTCTCTGCCAATTCAACTAGTCGTAAGAAGGTGACCCGCCAGGCGCGGTGGCTCAAGCCTGTAATCCCAGCACTTTGGGAGGTCGAGGCAGGAGGATTGCCTGAGCTCAGGGGTTCAAGACCAGCCTGGGCAACTTGGTGAGACCTCATCTCTACAGTAAACCGAAAAATAAGGTGGGTGTGGTATCACGTGCCTATAGTTTTGACTACTTGGAAGGCTGAGGTGGAAGGACCACCTGAGCTCAGCAGGTGGAGGCTGCAGTGGTCATGAGCGTGTCACTCTGCACTCCAGCCTGGGTGACAGAGTGAGACTCCAACTCAAAAACTAAAAATAAAAAGATTACCTGCCCTAGGCCCCTGCTTACACTGCAGGTCGTCTTAAAAGAGGGTTACAAGAAGGGGAAAGGGCAAGATGGTCCTTACCACATCCAATATAGCATGGACAAATAGGTCCAGGTTGACCAGGGTGGCCTCGCTCCAGTCACGCACTGGTCTCACTTCCTTGTGATATTTCTGTAACAGCTGTTTGGTGAGATGATGCAGAGCAGAATTCCTGGGCTGAGGTGTACCTGTGGCAAGAATTCCTGAAAAAGAAAACTATCACTGTGAAGATAAAAATAAGAGGATCTTGGCCGGGTGCAGTGGCTCATGCCTGTTAATCCCAGCACTTTGAGAGGCCGAGGCTGGAAGATCCTTGAGCCCAGGAGTTTGAGACCAGACTGGGCAATATAGCGATATCTTGTCTCTATGAAAAACAAAAATAAAAATAAAATTAGGCCAGGTGTGGTGGCTCACACCTGTAAGCCCAGCACTTTGGAGACAGAGGCGAGAGGATTGCTTGAGCCCAGGAGTTTGAGACCAGCCAGGGCAATATAGCAAGATCTTGTCTCTATGAAAAACAAAAATAAAAATAAAATTAGGCTAGGTGTGGTGGCACACGCCTGTAATCCCAGCATTTTGGGAGGCAGAGGCAAAAGAATTACCTAAGCTCAGAGTTTCAAGACCAGCCTAAGCAACATGGCGAGACCTTGTCTCTACAATAAATCAAAAAATCAGTGAGCATGGTGGCACATGCCTATGGTTCCAGCTACTTGGAAGGCTGAGGCTGACGGACTGCCTGAGCCCAGTAGACCAAGGATGCAGTGGCCAGGAGTGTGTCACTGCACTCCAGCCTGGGTGACAGAGTGAGACTCTGACTCAAAAAATAAAAATAAAATAAAATATTATTGCAACATTGTTCACAATAGCAAGAACATGGAACCAACCATGCTGCCCATCAAAAGAGGACTGGATTAAAAAAATGTGGTACATATACGCAATGGAATACTACACAGCCATAAAGAAGAACAAAATCATGAACTTCGCAGCAACCTGGATGGACTTAGAGTCTATAATACTGAGTGATCTCTCACAGAAGCAAAGAGCTGAGTATTGCATGTTCTCACTCATAAATGGACCTTGAACAATTATGGTACTACTATAAGAAAAGGATTGAAAGTGGTGGGAAACTGTGGGGAGGGGGGTGTGAGGGTGGGGAGGTGGGATTGACAGGAGTCGATATCTGCCTGGGGAAGGTGGGCACATCTCATCGATAAGGGTACCTGCATGGTGAATATTTATATACCTCGCCCTGAATTGTACCCCACAATTTTAAATAAAAACTAAAAGAGGAAATAAAATAAAATAAGCCAGGTGTGATGGTATAGTCCTATATTCCCAGCTCCTCAGGTGGCTGAGGTAGAAGGATCACCTGAGCTCAGGAGGTAGAAACTGTGGTGAACTGTGATCATGCCACCGCACTCCAGTCTGGGTGACAGAGTGTAACTCCCTCAAAAAAAAAGGGGGGGGGACGAAAAAAGAAAATAAAGAGATACTTAGCATCTTTAGGAGAGTTCAGACTATTCAGGACTTGGTGGCTCTTAAGTAGAATATAGTTTCCAACTCACCCCCATCTGCATAAATTCATAGCCAGCTAGTGGGTCTTTGGCAGACACTTGTTTTAAAGTAAGCTGATGCTCTAAGTGTCCAGTGGAAAAACCTCATTGTAAACATAAATCAGTCCCATCTCCAAGGTTGTAAACTGCACTCCAATTCCATTTTACAGCAATCATGCATCTTGGAGACAGAATCTTTTCTTTATTCCTGTACCACCCCCTCCTGGCATACAGAAGAAACCTAACTGTACACTTAGCCAACACAACTCCTACCTTGGTTTTTATTTTGACTTTTTAAAATTTGTAATTCAACAATCGAACAGAAAACGCAAGCAGAAACATAGACAAACCAGTGAACCCAAAGACTTGTATGGATTTCTAGATAATGAGATCTCAATTCACACTTTGCTCCTCAAAAATTTCTTTTCTCCCTTTGTCTGTTTTTAAATAAAACGCACTTGTCAGAAAATGAGATCTTTATTTTGGGAAAATTCTCTCTGGATCCAGGGAACAACCATTTCTTCTGATCCCCTCCCTCCACCCCCCACCAAATCTTGATTTGAGGGGAGCTGTATTTGTAGGAGAGGCCAGGGAAAAGGAAGCAAGAGAAATGGGCACCAGCAATTGGAAGTGACAAATTTGCGAGGGCTTTCTCTGAATTGCAAAAAGATATTTTGTTCACAAGCTTTGCCAGCCCTTAGGGGATTCAAAGCTTCACTAAGTCATTGGACTGAAGCAAATTGCACACCTCCTGACACAGCGCGTGAGTGAAATCCATCTGTGGTGTCCTGCGTGTGAATTCGCCTGGGCTCTCAGTGGTTTTGATGGTTATTTTGATGAGCTGCTGAAGGTATGAGGGATCCAGCAGGAAACTGTAAATGAGATCGCTTCTCCCTGCGCGACAATCCTGTTTATACCCATTTCTTTATGAATGATGTCATGTCACTTGCCCACAGGCAGCAATTTCTATGATTTAACAATGTCAGTGTGCCCAAAATGTTAACAACGATGCTGGAGGTGCAATGTCAGACACCTTGTGGGCAATGCAATAGTCACTTTCATTCCCATCAGAGCTGGGACTCTAACGAGCATTTTAACTCCCTCACTATTCACCCAAGAAGATGCCGAAAATGGCGTTAGCTATTCAGGCGTGCAGGACGAAGGTGGGTGGCTTGCATCCGGCATCATTTGCAGAGTTTTTGTGAACCATTATTGTCAAAAAGTGTGCTGTGAATCTCTCTACCTAAGAATGTTTCTCGCTGCTTTACCCAAAGGGAGGGAAGTCAGGAACATAAAGCTAAGCTGGACCTGGTGTTTTCCTGCAAACTTTGCTTTGGGCAGCTTTACTTTTACCTCACTTGAAAGCTCCCAATTCAAGTCTCAGTTGGGGAAACACCAAAATGGGTGTGTTTCAATACAGGAAACGACCTAAGACCACATTAAAACATAATTCTGAGAAATGACTGTGCTCTTTGTACCCACTGCTCATAAAGACTCAAGTTCCCCTCTGCTATCTTTTCTAGGAGACAATCCATAGGTTCCCTGTGGATAAACATGTGTTTTCTGGAATATGTCAAAATCTTTGGTCAAAAGGAGAAAGTCTTTGGAAGCTAGGACAAAGAACAAAAGAGAAATCAGCAAAGAAGGGAGAAAATGATAAGCAAACGGAAATGTGCTTAAATAAACCAAAAAGAGGAAGAGATGGGAAGAAATAATAAATTACATTTCTACTATGAATGCAAATTTGCCTGAGGAGAAAGATCAATTACAGGAGAGAGATTAAGGATTTAAGTGACCATTAATTAACAGTAAATTATGCCCCTTGAAAGCTAATGTGACATTCACACAAGCACTAAATGACTCACAGTTCAGTGATGTTTCAACAGACACTGATGGAAGCTATCAACAGACCCAGAAAAGATTCCTTGCCAACACTGCCTCCTTGAATGCTAATAATCAGCTTCCATTAATTCACTTGTAAGATTTCTGGAAAGTAAAGATGTGTTAGGGACTGAGCACTTGTAGGTGAAGAGAGTTTTAAAAAGAAGATAAGAATACAATATGATTATTCCTTTGTTTTCCTTGTTTGAATGAGTTATTCTCTTACATGCACTTACTTATAGTGTTTGGAGCACTTTAATGAAAAGTGCTACTCATGCTGTAGTTAGTATGTATCTTTAGGATAAAAAGAAAGTTATACATATATGTGAGAGGTCAGAGGGAAATAGAGATTTAGGTACTGAATTCCCAACACTAACTGGATGCTTACTGTATGTCAGGCACTAGGCTAAACCCTTCTCATGAAGACTCTTTAATGTTCACAATGACCTTGTAAGATAGATACTCTACAGTCCTATGAGGAATGCACTATTTTTTTTTTTTCCAGTCAGGGTCTCACTCTGTCACCCAGGTTGAAGTGCAGTGGCATGTTCATGACGATCACGGCTCACAGCAGCCTCGACCTCCCAGGTTCAGAAGATCCTTCCACCTCAACATCCTGAATAACTGGGACTACAGGTGCGTGCCACCACACTTGGCTAATTTTTTTTTCTTTTCTTTTTCTTCTTTTTTATTTTTTGTAGAGACAATGTTTTGCTGTGTTGCCCAGGCTGGTCTCCAACTCCTGGGCTCAAGCCATCTTCCAACCTCAGTCTCTCAAAGTGCTTAGGACTACAAATGTGGCTCACGCCTGAATTCCCCAACACTTTGGAGGCGGAGGTGAGAGGATTGCTTGAGTCCAGGGGTTCGAGACCAGCCTGGACAACTTGGTGAGACCTCATCTCTACAAAAAAATCAAAAAATTAGCTGGACGTGGTGGTGTGCTACTTGGAAGGCTGAGGCATGAAGGATCGTCTGAGCCCAGTAGGTTGAGGCTGCAGTGGCTGTAAGCTACCACGGCACTCCAGCCTGGGCGACAGAATGAGACTCTGATTAAAAAAAAAAAAGTGTGAGCCACTGCGCCTGGCCCAGGAGGGCACTATTTTACGCAGGTGAGGAACTACAGGCACAGTGAGGTTAGTATGGCCCAAGGTCACACATCTTGCTAATGAAGAGGCTACAATTTAAACACAGCTGGTCTGGGTTCAAAGTCCAAGCTCTTCATCATGACACTAAACTGACCTGGCTCCCTGAGAATATCAGGAACAGCAGGGAGTAACCCTTCAAAAGGAAGACTGACTTACTGTGTGGGGTACATTATTGGGCAGAAACAACCAGTGTTATTTTCTCTGGGTGTGTGTTTTCAGGTTAATAATATCTTACATTTGTGTTGCACCTTACAATTCCACAAGGCTATCGTATTTGATTTTCACGAATACTCAAAATGAACGGTTACATGCCTGTAATCCCAGCACTTTGGGAATAAATTGCTTGAGCCCAGGAGGTTGAAACCAGCCTATGCAATGTAGCGAGACCTCACCTCTACAAAAACATTTTTTTTTAATTAGCTGGGCACAGTGGCGTGTGCCCGTAGTCCTAACTACTCGGGAGGTTGAAGCAGAAGGATCATCTGAGCCCAAGAGGTTGAGGCTCCAGTGAGCCGTGATTGTGTCGCTGCATTCCTGCTTGGGTGAAGAGTGAGATGTCGACTTTCAAAATTAATTAATTGATTGATTTTTTAAAAAATAAACAATTGGCCAGACTTGGTGGCAAGCCTATAATTTCAGCACTTTGGGATGCTGAGGCAAGTGGATTGCCTGAGCCTGCGGGTTCAAGACCAATCCAGGCAACTTAGCAAGACTTCATCTTTACGAAAAAAAAAATTAGGTAGACATGGTAGCACGCGCCTGTAGTTCTGGCTACTTGGAAGGCTGAGGTGGAAGGATTACTTGAGCCCAGCAGGTCGACGCTGGGGTGGCCGTGAGTGTATCACTGCACTCCAACCTAGGCAACAGAGTGAGACTCCAACTCAAAAAAAAATTAAAAATTAAAAATTAAACAATTAACCTACGGGGAAATTGAGTCTCTAAGAGATCAAAGGGCTTGCTCGGGGTCATATGGCTGGTGAGTAGTGTGAAGCAGGGTCTAGAAGGTTCTCCAAGTTCAGGCCTCCTTCTGCCTCAACACATGGCCTCCTGGGAGCAGCCGTGTCTTGGTGGTTGGTTCAGTGCTCTTATATTTACAAATCATCCTGGTTTGTAAATAGAGTAAAATTTGTAAATAAAGTAAAACTCAGTAAAATTCCAAAAGGCATATTTTTTCTGTAACAAATGTCTTCAGTGTGATTTATGGTGAAGCACTGGTTATTAGACGCTATTAAAACACTTTTTCTGCTACATTTAGAACAAAAATCATGCATAATACAAAACATTAGAAAGAGATATCATTAAGAATTTCTTCTGTGTCTTTACCTTCATTTTTCTATTTTATCTTAGTTTAATGTTCACAATTATTTTCTGCTAAGAAACCCATTTGGCATTTAATGAAATTTCCTCTGTTTTTATTTTTATAATTAAGATATGCTTTTATCCTTTACGTTCAACATTCAGGATTTTTATACTTTAATGATAAGTGGCTATTTTTCTTCTCTACCCAATAAAAAAATCATTTTCAGCTTCCTGGCTACCAAATTTCTAACTCATCTCTGTAATTGACTCATTCTGCTTCCAGTTATATTTTAAAACTTGAGAATTCAGAAACAAGCTCTAGGAGAACCCTCAAGGAAGTGGGGTATTGGGAAACACCAGCATAACCATAAATTCTTGATTTGTACACACTTACTAAGAATGAATTGTATCCTAACTAAAATGGTGTGATTCAGTAGAGTTAATACTGGCACTATCAAAGTATAGTTCCAGAAATTTAGAAAAAAAACATTAGTTTCTGAAGTGTTTTTAAGAGGAATTACATGCTCAAAATCTGCAAGTTTATACAGGTCCTTAGAAATATAATTATCACCTATATAGATGTGGTAATGCTGGATGATAAAACCTCTACCAAAATGATATACCCATGTCCGTTGCTGTGACAAATCCAAGAGACTTTTTCTCTGGGCTGTTAAAAGCTCATAGTGAAGTCAAAACTATTTTGGATAATACCAATATATTATTCACACATAAAAGCAAATTTGAAAAGGAATGCCCCAAACTCTCAATGTAAGGTGCTGCAAAGAGCTTGATTTCTAGAGAAGAAGAAATGTATCAAGCAATTATAACATCTCAGAGCATATTTTCAGCTATGTGTAAAAAGTTTGTTTGATGCTATCTGTATGTATATCTGCAATTTCAGGAATAAATCACAAATCTCCACGTACCTTCACAGGACTGGCATTTTACAGGTGACAAATAAAAACAAATACTCAGGTATTCTATAGCACGGTGTATAAAAATAGTGTCTCTAGCTTCAAAATTAACACTCAGTGCCTAATAAAATCGCTAAGTGGACTCACCTGAGATGGCCACCAGGATACAGGGCCACAGAGGAGCCATCACACTTGCCAATGTTTCTGGGCAGGTCCCAAAGAGGAAAAATGCAAACTTGCCTACCAGATGGAAGGCCGCTCAATTCTTCCTAAAAAATGTTCTCCGCTCCGTCCTTCTCTGTTTGCCAGCTTGCACTATCCTTACAGGTGCTATTTGGTAAACACTCAGTAGGACCAAAAGCAAAGCCAGCACCGTGCATACGTTTTGGAACTGATGCCATCACGAAATCCCTGAACGTCTCCTTTTGGTTCTGCCGCAAGATCAGATCATGGCCAACATTTCCATTTCCCTGACAGGAGATAGCTAAGTGAATAATGTAATCTAAGAGGAGTCCCTAAGGAGAGGAAATTCCACACTAATATGATTTCCTTTACAGCCTTTACCTAAGGCAATGCTCTTGCTGACATTCAGGACACTAATTTCATTAATAATTGAAATCCAAATAGCTGTTCTAAATCAGACTTATGCAGTAACGTCTTCAGCATTTGACAATGGTTATCAGATGCTTGAATTACACAAAGCTAATGGAAACTCAGTATTGTCTCATGAAGAACAACTGCAAACAATACAATGGGAAAAGTGCTTTCTGTTTTTCCTAAGCCCCTTTAATTAAAAGAAACATTGATTTTTGATAAATAGGAGTGCTTCTTAAATCTTCATTGACCACAATTCTGAAAGTAACTACCTAAGAAAGGATGCTTCTAGGCTTATTGAAGATGAAAACTATTTAACATCATTTAACAAAAGTTTTCTTTTTAAACTTTTTGATTGAATACCCATTCATTCTTCATTATTAAGGAAAAATATGCATAATTCTATATAATAATCCTGTGTCATTTGGTAGACTCCCCCCCATATGATCTAGAAACAAAAATCAAATACCATTTCTAACATCTGCCTGCTTCTTATTGTAAATGAGACTCTAGAGGCACAGTTTGAGATAAATTTTCACAGAGCAAAATGAGGGGGAAGTATGTATGTGTGTATGTATATATATATATATATATACATTTTTTTTTTTTTTTTGAGTTGGAGTCTCACTATGTCATCCAGGCTGGAGTGCAATGGCATGCTCACAGCCACTACAGCCTCGACCTGCTGAGTTCAGACGATCCTTCTGCCTCAGCCCTCCAAGTAGCTGGAACTACAGGTGTGCACCACCACGCCCAGTTAAATTTTTTTATTTATTGTAGAGGCAAGGTCTTGCCAAATTGCCCAGGCTGGTCTCGAACCCCTGGACTCAGGCAATTCCCTCACCATCACCTCCCAAACTGGGATTACAGGTGTGAGCCATCGTGCCTGACTAGTGCTTTTATTTAGAATTCACAAAGTTCACCTAATTTTCACCTACCAATAAAAGTAGCGTAACTACTTTCCTACTGTTGGTGAAGGGAGTTATAAATATAGAAAGGGAATAAAACAGGCCCAGCCGGGCTCTGTGGCTCAGCCTGTAATCCCGTGCCTTTGGGAGGCTGAGGTGAGTGGATTGCCTGAGCCCGCGGGTTTGAGACCCACCTGGGCAATTTGGCGAGACCTCATCTCTACAATAAATCAAAAAATTAGCCGGGTGTGGTAGCGCACTCCGGTAGTTCCAGCAACTCGGAAAGCTGAGGCGGAAGGATCACCGGAGCCCAGCAGGTCGAGGCTGCGGTGGCTGGGAGTGTGCCACTGCCCTCCAGCCTGGGCGACAGAGTGAGACTCCAACTCAAAAAAAAGAATAATAAATAAATAAATAAATAAAATGGGCCTAATTCTGTGGTTGAGTTGGTTTTGGAGGTATCAGTATGAACCTGTGGTTTTCAGAACTTATAGCTAAATATAGAAATAAATACAAATATGGCCAGGCACAGTGGCTCACACCTATAATTCCAGCATTTTGGGAGGCTGAAGCAAGAAGATTCCTTGAGCTTAGGGGTTCAAGATCAGTCTGAGCAACTTGGCAAGACCTTCTCTCTTCAATCAATAAAAAAAATTAGCCAGACATGGTGGTGCACACTTGTAGTTCCAGCTGCTTGGAAGGCTGAGGTGGAAGGATTGCCTGAGCCCAGCCTGTTGAGGCTGTGGTAGCCATAATTGGGCTACTGTACTTCAGCCTGGGTGACAGAGTGAGACTCTGACAAAATAAAAAGAAAGTAAGGAAAGAAAGAAGGGGGGAGAGAGGAAGAAGGAAGGAAGGAACGAGGGAGGGAGGGGGGAGAGAGAGAGAGAGAGAGAGAGAGAGAGAGAGAAAGAAAGAGAGAAAGAGAGAAAGAAAAGATGTAAATGTTTGCGTACACATGTTCATACATACATATATTCCCTAGTTCTTCCACTAGAGGGCCTGGAAGTGTGACACCCCAATAGTGATGAGCACACCTGGCACCCATACCTTAGATTCTAAGTACCATATTCACCTAAAAGTAAGAAATGGAGAAATGACTGATACCAGAGGTGAGCAAGAGTATAAGAAGAGCCTAGAACATCTTGTCGTACCAGAAAGTAAAGTACCACTGACCAAATCTAGGACAATCTGAGCATCAGAATCAATAAAATGAAGATCATGACAAATTATAACTCACCAAATAACAATAATAATCTATGAATTTCACTACCCTAAGTACACCCTATAAGTGAATCATGCAGTATGTGTCATATTTGTCCTTGACTGCCTTATTTCACTTGGTATAATGTCCTCAAGATTTAAATAAATGCATTTAAATGGGAAGAAGAGAAACTTTTCCTTAAAAATTAGAATGTCAACAGGCTGGGCATGGTGGTTTATGCCTGTAATCCCAGCACTTTGAGAGGCCAAGGCAGGAGAATTGCTTGAGCCCAGGAGTTCAAGACCAGCCTGGGCAACACAGGGAGACCTTCTCTCTCTCTCTCTCTCTCTCCCTCTCTCTCTCTCTCTCTCTCTCTCTCTCTCTCTCCCTCTCTCTCTCTCGCTCTCTCTCTCTCTCTCTCTCTCTCTCTCTCTCTCTCTCTCTCGCTCTCTCTCTCTCTCGCTCTCTCTCTCTCTCAAAAAAGAATGCCAGCTAATAAATGTTAAGGGGATGATAGACTCTTCCTAATAATAATTGATTCATACAAGAAATATCATGGATGCTAAATCTAGTTGGTGAAAGTTTGTTGAGAAACAGGACATTTATATAAAATGCTATATAAAATACTTATTATTTTTAGTTAGTCTCACTCTGTCTCCCAGGCTGGAGTGCAGTGGCGCTCTCATAGCCACTCCAGCATCGACCTGCTGGACTTTGGCGATCCTTCCACCTCAGCCTTCCAAGTAGCCAGAACTACAGGTGCATACTACCACGCCCAGCCAATTTTGGATTTTTCATGGAGATGAGCTCTCACCAAGTTGCCCAGTCTGGTCTCAAACCCACAGACTCAGGCAATCTACATGCCTTGGCCTCCCAAAGTGCTGGGATTACAGGCTGAACCACTGAGCCCGAAAATACTTATTAATTACAAATATTTTTAAAAAATCTTTTCTGTGGTGAGGACTGGAAAGCAATATCTTAATCAAATAATGAAAGTTAGCATCGACAGGAATGGAAATTGTATACCTTCAGATAGGATAAATTGAGAAAAAACAGCAGCAATTCTGGTATAATCCTGTCAAACATTTGTAACTTGAACCTATTCAAGAGGAAACAACAAACACCCTCAGACTGTGAAACATTCAGAATAGCAGGGCATGTAACCTTCAAAAGTGTCAAGGTTACAAAAATTAAGGAAAGACTGAGGAACTGTATCTAACTTAAGGAGGCTAAAAGACATGATAACAGTGCAACATGTGATTCCGGATTGGTTCCTTCTCTTATAGAGAACATTTTGGGGAGAATTGGTGAAACTCGAATGAGGTATATGGGTTAGATTGTAGTAATGTAGCGATGTTGATGTTCTGATTTTGATTTTATTGATATTATGCAAAAGAATGCTCTTGTTTGTAAGACCAACAGGCTAAGTATTCAAGGATGAATGCACTTCATGTTGCTAACTTACACTCAGATGGCTGGAGGGATAGAGGGGGGGAGTTCTTTCTACTGTTCTTCAGATTCTGCAGTACATTTGAAAATATTTAGAAGAAAAAGAAATTTAGGCCAGACGCAGTGGCACATGCTTATAATCCCAGCACTTTGGGAGGCTGAGGTGAGAGAATTGCCTGAGTCTGTGGGTTTGAGCCCAGCCCAGGCAACTTGGTGAGACCTCATCTCTACCATAAGTCAAAAAAATTAGCTGGGCATGGTAGCACTCACCTGTAGTTCGGTGGAAAGCTGAGGTGGAAGGATTGCCTGAGCCCAGTAGGTCGAGACTGCAGTGGCCATGAGAATGCCACTGCACTCCAGCCTGGGCGACAGAGTGAGACTACAACTCAAAAAAAAAAAAAGAAGAAGAAAGACATTTGAACGCAACCTGGTGGAGGAACTTTGATATACAGTTATGGAAAGTTTATCTGAGAAATGCTCTGTAGAGAAGGTGAGCAGATAAATGGAGCTTCATCAGGAAATGAAATCAGTGAGAATTGATCTGGCTCTCAAAGGCTCAGCACTTTCCATCAGTTCTTAGAATTATCAGTTACTTATGAGATGAATTGTGACAAGGGAAGGCAAGCTACAGGCAACATAGCTACATAAGTAGCATTTTAGGGAGGGAAAGGGTAGCAGAAACTTCTCTTTGTACAAAGGTTTAATTAAGGTGATGATTGACATTGCAATTCTTGCCACACAGTTTAGTAAGCTATGACTCTAAGCCAAACCTTCTGGGACATGCCTCCCTTCCTTTTCTTCCTACTTTCTCATATGCCCATCTGTTACTGGAAGGCCATTGCTAATGATGTGTAATATAGGTACATTATGACCTTCATTAGCTAACTTCACAACAGTCTGGTGATCCTGCCATTACAGCTCTTTATTGTCTGATGAATTCTGCCAAGATGGGGATGGTTTTGTGTGAGTGACTTGTCTTCAAGGTTATTTGTATACAGATGCTTCCTGATCTTTCCTTGATAGCCCTTCTCTGTACTGTCAGCTGGCTCCGATCTTTCTTTCTTTCTTTTTTCTTTTTTCTTTTTTGAGTCGGAATCTCACTCTGTTGCCCAGGCTGGAGTGCAGTGGCACACTCACAGCCACCGCAGCCTCGACCTGCTGGGCTCAGGTGATCCTTCCGCCTCAGTCTTCCAAATAGCTGGAACTACAGGTGTGCGCTACCACGCCCTGCTTATTTTTTGATTTTTTGTAGAGATGAGGTCTCACCAACTTGCCCAGGCTGGTCTCGAACCCCTGAGCTCAGGAAATCCTCTTGCCTTGGCCTCCCAATGTGCTGGGATTACAGGCTTTAGTCACCGCGCCCGGCCCGATCTTTCTTTTTCTAAACTTACTGTCCTGTCTGGGTTTAGTTTGTTTACTCAGTATTTTTAGATGTGGTGTTTTCCCCTCACCCTAACCTTTAATATTTCATGAAAATGGTTCCTCTTCATGCTCCTTAAATATAGCATTTTTCATCCAGAGAAAGGGTTTTAGTTTTGTTTTGTTTTGTATTTTGAGTGGGGGTTCACTCTGTCACCCAGGCTGGAATGCAGTGACATGATTATGGCTCACAGCAGCCTCAACCTCCTGGGCTCGGGCAATCCTTCCACTTCAGCCTCCTGAGTAGCTGGGACTATAGGCACATGCCACCACACCTGTCTAATTTTTTATTTTTTTGGTAGAGAAGTCTCACTATATTGCCTAAGCTGGTCTTGAACTCCTGGGCTCAAACAATCCCCCCACCTCAGCCTCCCAAAGTGCTGGGATTACAGGCATGCGTCACCTCACCCAGCCCAGAGAAAGCTTTTTATTAGCATTGTTTCTGATAATTCCCCAGACATCTTTTTAGAAAGGATAAGCTTCATTCAGGCCTTTCAGGCAAATCAGTGTTATTTAAGGCAAAAATGTGAAATCTGGGCACGGTGGCTGGTGCCTGTAGTCCCAGCTACTTGGGAGGCTGAGGAAGGAAGATCACTTGAGCCTGGAGTTCAAGGCTGTGGCTGTGAACTATGATCACACCTATGAGTGAAACCCCTACACTCCAGCCTGGATGACATAGTAAGACCCATATCTTAAAAATAAATAAATAAAACAACTGGAATCATGATGTTTTGACTTCTTAAGGAATATCACTTAAGTGAAAGAAAGACTTAATCTGCCATTCTCCCACAGAAGTTCAGACCAGGCCCATCATTAAAAGAGTACCTAGAAATATAGTTCCCTCAGACGCCCCCACTTCACAGTCCCATGAGCCCTTGCACTATGTTTCCCCATTATTTTGAAGTAGGATATAGCACCTCTTAGATCGACCAATGTCTTTTGGAAGAAGCAAGGGGAGAGGGTTTATTATGCAAACATAATAAGGAAGTGTTTATTATGCAAACAGCAACTGAGTTATGTGTCCTTTAAGACTACTAAATAGTTTTTAATTACTGCTATATCAGTAAATCCCATAAATATGCAAATGCAATTAGTTCACAAAATAAGCCTTAAATATCTTTATTCCTCTCCAACAAAGTTCTTTGAAGTTAATCGCTAACTCTCTTTGTTCACTCCCTTGGCAGTCGTGCTGAAATTGACAGGAGTTTTGACAGATGTACATATTCAGGGGAAACCAAATTTTCTGAGCACATCTGGTCAGGCTGGAGGAAAAAAGCAGAAATGGACACTCCAGCCAAACTCAAACATTTAATGAGTAGAGTCCTATGTGGAGCTTCTGTTACCCTGTGGTGTGGTCCTCTGAAATAAATATCAAGCTAACCACGGAAGTGGCACTTAAAGTCCAAAGACATACTCAGTATTAAATTTTCCTCTAGATTAGAATTGCATTTTTAATATAATGCACATTTTCTAGTCCCTGAAAAAATAAATAAATAAGCAAAGGAATACAGTCCTTCACAGGTCTGGCCTCTCATGGTTTATATGTCATGGTTTTCTGTGAAAAGTCACAGAGCACAAGAGATAAAGTCCTAGTCCCTGGAGTTAAAGAGATCTCATTTTGCATTCCAGCTTCATCGTTTGCTAGATGCTCATAGCCTTGGCCAAATTGTTTACTGTTTCTTTCTTCTTCCTTTTTTTTTTTAAGAGAGGAGGAAAAAGTTTATTATCCACTTTCCACAGACAGAAAGGGGTCAAATGCTCAAAGGTAAGCGTGGCAGTGAATGTTTGAAGCTGAAGTTCTTTTTTTTTGAGTTGGAGTCTTACTCTGTTACCCAGGCTAGAGTGCAGTGGCACAATCACAGCTCATTGCAACCTCGACCTTCTGGGTTCAGGCAATCCTTCCGCCTCAGTCTCCTGAGTAGCTGGGACTACAGGCGCAGGCCACCATGCCTGTTTACTGTTTCTAAGCCTTAGTTTTCACATCTGTAAAAAGGGTTTAATCGGCATAGGTTAGTTTTCCATGGCTTCATAACAAATTATCACAAATGTAGCAGCTTAAAACAGAACTCATGTATTCCTTCACTGTCGTGTAGGTCAAAAGTCCAGGCACGGCATGAATGGATTCTTTGCTCAGGGTCTCAAAAGGTCGAAATCACAGTAGAGTGCTGGACCCAGCTCTCACTGACCAAAAGAACAATTGCACACATACCTTCCTAAATGCGTTCAGTGACATCTGGCTGGTAACTTGAAGTCAGTCATGACAGGAGAATTGGTCACATGGAAACTGGTAAATACTACAAAACTCCTCCTGCCAGCTGGTTACAAAACCTCTACCAGAACACCACAACTACTCCTTTGATCTTACAGTTCCTCATATATCCCTCCATCACAGCACCCACTCGAGTGCATTATGAGTATTTGTATTCTAGAATTTTGCGAATACCTTGAAGGTAGAACACTGTTGTCTTATTCATCTCTGTATCTCCAGCACCAAGTTTGACACCTAGTGCGTGTTCCTTAAATGTTTCAGAAGGATGGAAGGAAAAATTAACAAATACACAGAAAATAACAACGGCTTATGCACAAAAGATGCCGAGCAGACCCCAGCTTTTTCTCAGCTGCACCCAAATTCTGTCTTTTCACCACCCATCTCACAAAGGCTGAGTGAGAAGGAAGATGTGGATTCAGAGCAAGATTGCTTGTATTTAGTTTGTGCCCGAACCATTGAGCAATCGGTGCAAAGAATAGACACGAAACACAAATGTGGGCAGGTCATGCCTCCTTTTGATTCTCTCAGAAGGTGCCCAAAGTTCAAGGGTCTTATATTCCCTGGGAGTAAGATGTCCCTCCCAAACCAGAGGAAGATAAGACATAGAAGGAATTTGGAGGGATACAGAAGTTTGCTGCTACTGTTTATGCTCCCAATTATATCATTTCCAAGAAACTACTTAGCCTATGAGGTGTGGCAATCTTACACGGTAAGCTATGTTGTTCAAGCCTTCTGCACAGACTCCCGGCCTTCAAGTTCTGCTGTACCAGCACTAGCAAGTCTCCACTGATCTGTGGCTCACTGTATAGTCCCTGCTTTTACATTTAGGTTCTTTAAGGAATTTTCTGTGGAAAGACATGGAAGCAGTCCATCACAATAGCCAGTAAGCTATTCTAGTTCAGGTATATATTTCTGGATATTTCCATCTCTTTTGCAGACTCAAAGTGAGGAATAATCTTTGATCTTTTAGAGATTTTTTTTTCTTTTTTTGAGTTGGAGTCTCATTCTTTGTCACCCAGGCTGGAGTGCAGCGGCACACTCATGGCCACCACAGCCTACACCTGCTGGTCTTAGGTGATCCTTCCGCCTCAGTCTTCCAAGTAGCTGGAACTACAGATGCACACCACCACGTCCAGTTAGTTTTTGATTTATTGTAGAGAAGAGGTCTTACCAAGTTGCCCAGGCTGGTCTTGAACCTGCGGACTCAGGCAATCCTCTCGCCTCCGCCTCCCAAAGTGCTGGGATTAGAGGCTGAGCCACTGTGCCCGGCTAGAGCTTTTTTATTATGTATTCATTCTTCTACTCACTATGTAGAAAACTGTAATAGACACTGAGGCTATAAAGATAAGACAGCTCAAGGGACTTGGCATGGAGGTGACAGATAACAAACACTTAGGACCAGGCACAGTGATTCAGGCCTGCAATCCTAGCATTTGGGAGGCTGAGGCAGGAGGATCACTGGAAGCCAAGAGTTCGAGCCCAGCCTGGGCAATATAATGAGACCCCTGTCTCTATTATGTTTTCAACAGTTTTGAAAAAACAAGAACCACTTAGAATACCATGAGGGAAACGCCTACCAATGGGTGAACTGGAGAAGACTGGGGTAAATAACGGAGACCAGACTTGGAATGGGCGTGGGCTTTTACTCAGCGTTTATGCTGAGTATGGATGGTTAACTGGGTGAGCAGAGGGGGCATGGAGCTCCCAGCAGAAGGAACTGTATGTGAAAAGGCTGAATGCTGAGACGAGAGGGAGCACAGTGCCTTCTGGGGGGAATCACAACCTTCACTTTGTAAAACTGGAGGCAGATCATTCCAGACTCACACAAGTTGAATGAATTCACCAGTTCATGATGCAGAGTGTTGGGTGGAGGGGGGGGCGATAAAATAGGCAAGTGAAATATTGTATAAGTCTGTACAAGTGCTGTTATTATAAAGCTGTCTCCAAATGGCCTAGAGCAATTATTCTAAAATGCACAACAGCTGTATTTGTCCCCTTTCTGCCATCACTGAAATTTACACTGTCATTGCGCCAGGAGGAAGGCTTGGCACTAATAATAGGCTGGCTGCATATGGCTGGAGTGTGACAGACCTCTAGTTAGAGCCCTGAAAAGAGTGGGGAACTGTGAATACAGTTCGAGTTTGGGGCTTGAATACAGTCAGAGCACCACCTTGTGGCGGCTGTCACGCTGGCCTTCACCGATTCCCTGTAGTCCTAGAAAACATTCAACCCACTTTAAATGTTATTATAAGCTGAGTGGGGTGGCTCACGCCTATGATCCCAGCACTTTGGGAGGTCAAGGTGAGAGGATTGCCTGCACCCGCGGGTTCGAGATCAGCCTGGGCAACTTGGAAAGACCTATCTCTACAACAAATCAAAAAATTAGCTGGGCATGGTGGCACATGCCCATAGTTCCAGCTACTTGGAAGGCTGAGGCAGAAGGATCGCCTGAGCCCAGCAGGTCAAGGCTGCAGTGGCTGGGAACATGCCACTGCCCTCTAGCCTGGGTGACAGAGTGAGACTCCCACTCAAAAAAGAAAGAAAGAAAGAAAGAAAGAAAGAAAGAAAGAAAGAAAGAAAGAAAGAAAGAAAGAAAGAAAGAAAGAAAGAAAGAAAGAAAGAAAGAAAGAAAGAAAGAAAGAAAGAAAGAAAGAAATCAGGAAGGGGAAAAGGTGGTTTCCACCTGAACACTCAGGAAACTTTACAATAAAGACTACACAAGGAAGTCTGGCTTGCATACTCTCCCTCACACCTGTGGGTCCTTGGCTAAGGGGACATAGCAGGTGAATGCCCAGATATTTCTTGCTCTTTTCCTGGGCAGACAAAGCTTTAGTGCTCCATGAGAAGCCTCCATAAAAAAGCCCTACATGTGGGCCTTGGAAGCAACAGCACACAGAAGCCGAGAGAAGGGCACACAGAAACAGAAACCGGGATCTGGGTTCATGTAAGTACACTCCACAAAGTTTCACAACAAGATCCATCTAACAGTGCTTTTCTCAGAACGGATCCCTGTCATTCAAAGACACATGACTGTAGGCAGAGGAATGTAAGTTGACAGTGTGGAGACATCGCTGAGCCTGTGTAGAATCCTTCCTCATTGCCATGTCTGTCTGCCTCACTGAACTAGAGGTCATTTAAGAGCAAGAGGCCATATCTTAATCTGCCAGCCCCCATCTAGCACAGCAAAGTGTATGTTCAATGAATAATTGTTAAATTCAACAATTAGGGTTATTTTTTTTTTCTTTTTGAGACAGAACCTCATTCTGTCACCCAGGATGGAGTACAGGGGCATGATCAAGGTTCACTGTAGCCTTGACCTCCTGGGAGCTGGCTCTTTGTGGTCTCTATCTCTCTCATTAGAGTCCCGGGTTCAACAAAATGATCCTCCCACCTCTGCCTCCCGAGTAGCTGGGACTACAGGTGTGTGCCACAATGTCCAGTTAATTTTTTATTTTTTTGTAGAGACAAGGTTCTCATTATGTTGCTCAGTCTGGTCTCAAACTCCTAATTCTTCCACCTCAGCCTCTGAAAGTGCTGGGATTACAGGCATGAGCCACCATGCCTGGCCTATTAGAATTAATGAATAGAATATGTACTCATTAGTTTGCTAGGGCTGGCATCACAAAATATCACAGACCTGGTCACTTAAACAATAGAAACTTATTGTCTCACCGTTCTAGAGTCTCGAAGTTCAAGAACAAATGCCTGGCATGGTGGTTCACACCTGTAATCCCAGCACTTTGGGAGGCCAAGGCTGGAGGATAGCTTGAGCCTAGGAGTTCGAGACCAACCTGGGCAACGTAACGAGACCTCATCTCTACACAAAAATCAAAAATATTAACCAGGCACAGTGATGTGGACCTGTAGTCCCAGCTACTCCGGAGGCTGAGGCAGGAAGATTACCTGAGCACAGGAGACTGAGGCTGCTATGAGCTGTGAGTGTGCCACTGCACTCCAGCCTGTGACGGAGTGAAACCCTAACTCCAAAAAAAAAAAAAAAAGAACAAGAAATGCAAGAACAGGAAGCCAGCTGAGTTCGTTTCTTCTAAGGCTTCTCTCCTCTGCTTGCATATGGCTGCCTTCTCACTGGGTCCTCACAAAGTCACTCTCTGTCTGTGTGTTGTCTGTGTCCTAATCTTCTCTTTTGTAAAGACATGAGTCATGTTAGGTTAAGGCCTCCTCTAATGATCTCATTTTAACACCATTACTTCTTTAAAGGACCTGTCTCCAGATATAGTCACATTCTGAGGTACATGTGAGGTTTTTGGGGGGACGTAATTCAGCTCATAATAATGTATGTTCTTTTTTTTTTTTCTTTGGCGTCAGAGTCTCACTCTGTTGCCCAGGCTGGAGTGCAGTGGCACACTCACGGCCACTGCAGCCTGGACTTCCTAGATTCAGGTGATCCTTCTACCTCAGCCTTCCAAATAGCTGGAGCTACAGGCACGTGCCACCACGCCTAGCTAATTTTTTGATTTATTGTAGAGATGAGATCTCACCAAGTTGCTCAGGCTGGTCTCAAACCCGTGGACTCAGGCAATCCTCTGACCTTGGCTTCCTAAAGTGCTGGGATTATATGAGTGAGCCACAGCACCTGGCTTACAGGTTCTTTCATTTATGTATACAACATACTTTTATTGATTGTAATAAAACAGGCCCAGTGTAGTCTTCCAAGATGCTCTGTCATTGCTAAATGTACTAACCCCTTCATATTCTTAGTTTGTAACTCTCAAGGAATCTTAGAGATGGAATCAACTCCAAATTACCTGATTAGCCCTTGGAAGAAATTGAAGACTACCCACTTCAGAAAAATAGGAAGTTTTCAGCCATTTTGCTATTTTTAAAGTTATATAAGTGGTCGGGCTATATAATTGAAGTGGCTACCCACTTCAGAAAAATAGTAAGTTTTTAGCCATTTTACTATTTTTAAAGTTATATAATTGGCCGGGCACAGTGGCCCAAGCCTGCAATCCCAGCACTTTAGGAGGCCGAGGTGAGTGAATTGCCTGAGCCTATGGGTTCAAGAACAGCCTGGTCAACTTGGTGAGACCTCATCTCTACACTAAATCAAAAAATTAGCTGGACATGGTAGTACGTGCCTGTAGTTACGACTACTTGGAAGGCTGAGGTGGAAGGATCGCCGGAGCCCAGCAGGTTGACACTGGGGTGGCTCTGAGTATGCCACTGCACTCCAGCCTGGGCGACGGAGTGAGACACCAATTCAAAAAAAGGCAAATGAGTCATGCATGGTTGTATGTGCCTGTTGCAGGAGGATCACTAGAGCCTAGGGGTTCAAGGCTACAGTGAACTATGATTACACCACTCTACTCCAGACTGGGTGACAGAGTGAGGCTCTGCCTTGAAAATAATTAATTAAAACAAATAAATAAAGATCATATTATTAAAACTAGTCTGAACCAGGCACAGTGGTTTACACTTGTAGTCCCAGTGCTCTGGGAGTCTGAGGCAGGAGGGAGGATTGCCTGAAGTCAAGAATTTGAGACCAGCCTGGACAACATAGCAAGACTGTGTCTCTACAAAACGATATATTTAGAAAAATTGGCGGGGCACGGTGGCCCACGCCTATAATCCCAGCACTTTGGGAGGCTGAGGTAAGAGGATTTACTGTGCCCACGGGTTCGAGACTAGCCTGGGCAACTTGACAAGATCTCATCTCTACAAAAAAAAAATTAGCCAGGTGTGGTGGCGTGTGCCTGTAGTTCCAGTTACTTGGAAAGTTGAGGTGGTAGGATCACCTGAGCCCAGCAGGTTGAGGCTGCAATGGCCATGAGCATGCCACTGCACTCCAGCCTGGATGACAGAATGAGACTCCAACTCAAAAAAAAAAAAGAATAAAGAAAAATCACCTGGGTATGGCAGCACATGCCTGTAGTTCTAGCTACTCAGGAGGCTGAGGCAGAAAGATCACTAGAGCCCAGGAGTTTGAGACTGCAGTAGGCTATGATTGTGCCAATGCACTCCAGCCTGGGTGATATAACAAGACCCTGTCTCTAAATAGAGAAGCAAATAAGTAAATTAATAAACAAATAGTAGTATGGCTATGGCATTCATAAAAATTTTTTGTCGTTAAGGGATAGGGTCTCACTGTGTTACCCAGGCTGGTGTTGAATTTCTGGCCTTAAGTGATCCTCCTGCTTCAGCCTCCCAGCTGGATACAGTTTTTGAAAGGGTTTTATTCTAACTTCCACCTTTGGTTTAGAAAGCTCACTTTTTATTTTTTCTTACTTTTTACATTTTTTCTTTTTTGTGCTTTGTTGTTGTTACTGTTCAATAGAGATAATTTCATACAGCAAAATGCACATATAGTCTGATGATATCTTAGTTCATCTTCTATGCTATAACTGAATAACCCCAGACTGAGGAATTTCTAAAGGTAGAGGTATATTTAGCTCACAGTTCTGGAGGCTGGGAAGTCCAAATCAAGGGGTTGGTATCTGGTAGGGGCCTCCCTGCTGCATCATGACATGGTGGGAGGCATTAGCTACTTAGGAGGTAAGTGAGAAGAGGCATACTAACTCAGGTCTCTCTTCACCCTATAAAGCCACCAGTTTCATGGTGGGACCCACCCGATGACCTTATCTAATTCTAATGACCTCCCAAAGGCCCCACCTCCAAATACCTTCAACATATGAAATTAGGGATTAAGTTTCTAACACACAAAATTTGGGAGACATTTTCAAACCATAGCAGATAGGTTTTGAAAAATGTACACAATTGCTGGGCATAGTGGCTCACACCTGTAATCCTAGCACTTTGGGAGACAGAGGCCAGAGTATTGCCTGAACCTGCAGGTTTGAGACCAGCCTGGACAACTTGACAAGACCTCATCTCTACAATAAATAAATAAAAAATCAGCCAGGCGTGGTGGCCCGTGCCTGTGGTTCCAGCTACTTGGAAGGCTGAGGCAGAAAGATTGCCTGAGCCCATCAGGTTGAGGCCACAGTGGCCACAAGCGTGCCACTGCACTCCAGCCTGGGCAACAGAGTGAGACTCCAACAACAACAACGACAGCAACAATAAATCTGTTGGAGTTCTTTATACATTCTGGTTATGAGTCATTTTGTTATATACGTATTATGAATATTTTTTTCTAGTCTGAGGCTTCTGTTTTTATTTTCTTAAGTGTCACAGACCGGGCACAGTGTCTCAAGCTTATAATCCCAGCACATTGGGATGCTAAGGCAAGTGGATTGTCTGAGCCCAGGGATTCGAGACCAGCCTGGGCAAATTGGCGAGACTTCATCTCTACAATAATCCAAAAAATTAGCCAGGCACAGTGGTGTGCACCTGTGGTCCTAGCTATTTGGAAGGCTGAGACAGAAGGATTGCCTGAGCCCAGCAGGTCGAGGCTGTGGTGGCCATGAGCATGCCACTGCACACCAGCCTGGGCAACAGAGAGAAACTTCAACTCGAAAAAAAGAAAAAAACGAAATTCAAACATGTTGTTACATGTATCAATAATTCATTGATATTTATTGCTGAATAATATTTTACCATATGGATATAACACAATAAATTCCTATGGATGTACATTTGGGTCATTCATAATTTGGGGCTATTAGGCCAGGTACAGTGGCTCATGCCTGTAATCCTAGCACTTGGAGGCCAAGGTGAGAGTGTCATTTAAGACCAGAAGTTCAAGACCAGTCTGGGCAACATAGCTAGAACTCCATCTCTATACAAAATTTTTAAATCATCCAGGTGTGGTGGTGCGTGGCTACTTAGGAGGTTATGGAAGGAAAATCCCTTAAACACAGGAGTTAGAGGTTATAGTGAGCTGTAATTGTGCCACTGCACTGCAACCTGGGCGATGGAGTGAGACCTCAACTAAAAATAAATTTATAAATGGAAAAAATTTTTAGGACTATTATAAATAAAACTGCTATGAACATTCTTGTACAAATATTTTCATGAATATAACTTTCACCATCTCTAGGTAAAAACCTAGGAATGGGGATTGCTGGACATTAGGATAAGTGTATTTTTAACACTTAAGAAACTGTCAAAGTTCTCCAAAGTGGTTATACCATTTCATATGCCTACCAGCAATGTAAGTATGTGAGTTTGGGTTTGCCTTAGTATGTTCAGGTTGCTATAACAACATACCTTAGACTAGATAATTCATAACCAATAGAAATTTATTGCACACAGTTGTCTAGGCTGAGGAGTCAAAACTCGAGGTGTAGGTAGATTCAATGTCTGTTGAAAGTTTGCTCTCTGCTTCCAAGATGGCACCTTCTGTGTCTTCATATGATGGAAGGGGCAAGACAGTTTCCATCACAACCTCTTTTATCGGGGCACTATTCCCATGTATAAAGGTTAAAGTCTTCATAACTTTATCACTTCCCAAAAGGCCCCATTTCTTTTTCTCTTTTCTTTTCTTTTTTTTTTTTAAATTGAAGTCTTACTTCAGCACCCAGGCAGGAGTGCAATGGCACACTCACGGCCACCCCAGCGTCAACCTGCTGGGTCCTAGCGATCCTTCTGCCTCAGCCTTCCAAGTAGTTGGAACTATAGGCTACTGACATTATGAGTTAGATAATTACATATTGTGGGGGGCTGTTCTGTGCATCATAGGATTTTAGCAGCATCCTTGACATGCATTCATTAGATGTCAGTATTATCCACTCTCTTACTTGTGACAATCAAAATTGTCTCCAGATATTGCCAAGTGTCTCCTGGGGGAGAACCACTGGAATATTCTTTTGCCAATACCACCTGACTTGGAATCATATAGAATGTGTTCTCCATATTTGTTCTCCTTTTCCAGATTGTATTAGCTATTCAGCTATTCTAGCTCCTCTAAATACAGTTTAGAATCAGCTTAGCAAGTTCTACACAAAAGCTTGCTAGGATTTTGATGGGGCTATATTGAAACTGAAGATCAATTTGAGAAGACTGACAACATAACAGTTTTTGAGGCTTCCCATCCATGAACATGGTATTTCTCTTTATTTTCAGTCTCTTTTTTTCTTTGACAATTTTGTAGTTTTCAGTAAAGTGGACTTGCACATTTTTCATTAAATTTATTTCTATTTTTACAATTTTTAAAAAAAATATGTGAGGTACAATTCAGGGCTAGGTATACAAATGTTCATTATGCAGGAACCCTTGTTGATGAGGTGTGCCCTCCCTCCCATGGCAGTTTCCTACTACTGCCAATCCCTTTCTAATAATATTATGATAGTTGTTCAAGGTATGATTATGAGTGAGAACATGTGATATTCAGATCTTTTTTTCTGTGATAGATCATTCTGTATTATAGCCTCTGAGTCCATTCAAGTTGCTGTGAAGATCATAATTTTGTCCTTCTTTATGGCTATGTAATATTCCATCAAAGGATTTTTTTTTTAATCCAGTCCTCTTTTGATGGGCAACACAGTTGGTTCCATGTTTTTGCTATTGTAAATAATGCTGCAATAAACATGCATGTGCAGGTATCTTTTCCATAGAGGGATTTGAGTTCCTCCGAGTATTTTCTCAATAGGGGGACTACGGGATCATGGGGAGGTCGATTTTTAGAACTTTTAGGAATTGCCACACTGTTTTCCATTGAGGCTGTACTAGTTTACATTCCCAAACAGTGTAGACGTGTTCCCTTTTTGCTGCATCCTCTCCAGCATTTATTGTTTTTTGAGTTATTGATGATGGTCATCCTGACTGGAGTTAGGTGGCATCTCAGTGTGGTTTTAGCTTGCATATCTTTGATGACTAGTGAGGCTGAGCATTTTTTCATGTATCTGTTAGCTGCTTGTATGTCTTCTTTTGAGAAGTGTCTATTCATATCCTTTGCCCACTTTGTTTCTTTTCAGCATGTTTGAGTTCCTTGTAGATCCTAGGTGTTAGGTCTTTGTCAGATATACAGTTGGCAAATATTTTTTCCCAGTCTGTGGACTGTCTTCCTGCTCTCTTGATGGTTTCTTTGGCTTTGCAGAAGCTTGTCAGTTTAATGAGGTCCCATTTGTCTATGTTATCTCTTATGGCATGGGCACTTGGGGCTTCTATCAGAAATTCATTGCCAGTTCCAATTTCCATAAGGGTGTCTCCTGCATTTTCTAAGATTCTTATAGTTTGAGGTTTTACATTTAGGACTTTGATCCATTTAGAGTTAATTTTTGTGTACGGTGATAGGTAGAGGTCTTGTTTTAATCTTTTGCATGTGGTCAGTCAGTTTTTCCAGCACCCTTTACTGATTAGGTTCTCCTCTCCTCAGTGGTTGATGGTGGAGGCATTGTTAAAGATGAGATGGTTGAGAAATTGAGGTTTTGCTTCTAGAATCTCTATCCTGTTCCATTGGTCGACATGCCTGTTCTTCTATTAATACCAGGCTGTTTTGATTATTGTAACTTTATAATAAAGCTTAAAGTCTTGAAGAGTGATGTCTCCCACTTTGCTTTTTTAGGCTGAAAATTGTTTTGGCTATTTGGTCATTTATGTTTCCATATGAATTCCTGCATTGTGGTTTTCAGGTCTGAGAAAAATGCTGCTGGCAATTTAATGGGTATTGAGTTAAATCTATCGGTTGCCATGGGAAGGATGGACATCTTAACAATGTTGATTCTTCCAATTCATGAGCATGGAATGTTTTTCCATTTGTTTGTATCATCTTTGATTTATTTGAGCAGTGTTTTGTAGTTTTCATTGTAAAGGTCTTTGATTTCTCTGATTAGGAAGATGCCAAGGTATTTCATTTTTTTGTGTAGCCATTGTGAATGGGATTGTGTTTTATATTTGGGTTTCTGTTTTTTTATTGTTGTATAGGAATGCAACTAACTTTTGCACATTTATTTTATACCCTGAGACTATGTCAAAGTCCTTTATCAGTGCAAAGAGGTTTTTGACAGATTCTCTTAGGTTTTCAAGGTATAGAATCATGTCGTCTGCAAAGAAGGATAACTTAACTTCCTCTTTTCCTATTTGGACACCCCTGATTTCCTTCTCTTGTTTGATTGCTTTAGCTAGGACTTCCAATACTATGTTGAACAGGAGGGGTGAGAGTGGGCATCCTTGTTTAGTTCCACGTTTCAGGGGAAATGGTTCCAATTTCTGTCTGTTTAGCAGCATGTTGGCTGTGAGTTTCTCATAGATGGCTCTTACTATTTTGAGGTATGTCGCACATATGCCTGGATGTTCAAGAGTTTTTGTTGAGAAGGGGTGCTGGATTTTATCAAAAGTTTTTTCCACATCTAATGATATAATCATGTGGATTTTGTTTTTGTATCTGTTGATGTATTTAATTACATTTATGGTCTTGCATTCTGGGGATGAAGTCTACTTGGTAATGGTGGGTGATTTTTGAGATGTGTTCTTGGATCTAGTTTGCTAGAATCTTGTTGAGAATTTTAGCATCTATGTTCATCAAGAATATTGGCCTGTAGTTCTCTTTCTTTGTTGGATCTTTACCTGGTTTGGGTGTTAATGTGATGTTAGCTTCATAAAATCATTTGGGGAGAGTTCCATCTTTCTCTTTGCTTGGAATACTTTCAATAGGACTGGTATCAGCTCCCCCTTGTATGCTTTGTAGAATTCTGCTGAACAGCCATCTGGTCCAGGATGTTTTTTGTTTTTTTGTTTTTTGCAAGTAGTTTTCTTATGACCTAGTCGATTTCCTGGGTTGTTATGGGTTTATTTAGAGTCTCAATTTCTTCTTGTTTCAACCTGGGGAGGTTGTGTGATGTAAGAAAGTCCTCCATTTCATTTAGGTTTTTGAGTTTGTTTCCAAAACTAATTGTAATCTCTGATTATCTTTTGTATTTTTTCACAGTCAGTTGAAACTTCATCTTTTGCATTTCTGATTTATTTATTTGGGCTTTTTCTTGGTCAGTCTAGCTAGGGTTCCATCAATCTTGGTTACCCTTTCAAAAAACCTGGTTTGGGTTTTATTGAGTTTTTGTATTATATTTTTGTCTTCCATGTCTCGAATTTGGGCTTTTATTTTGGTAGTCTGGAGTCTTCTGCTGAAGTTAAGGTTTTTGTGGTCTTGTATTTCCAGCTTCCTTAGATTTGTTAGATTGTTAACTTGTGATCTTTCCATTTTCTTCATCTGTGTTCGTAGAGATATGAATTTCATTCTTAGTATTGATTTCATGGCATCCCAGAGATTTTGGTAAGATGTTTCCTCGTTTTCATTTGTTTCCAGTTATCTTTCAATCTCTGCTTTGATTTCTGTTTTGACCCAGGAGTTGTTTAGCATCATGCTATTTAGTGTTAATGTCTTTGTGAGTTTTGGGGAAACTTTGTTGGTGTTGATATTTCTTTTTATTCCACTGTGATCTGAGAAGATGCATGGCAAAATTTTAGTTTTATGGAACTTGTTTATGCTTGATTTATAGATGAGGATGTGGTTGATCTTAGAGTAAGTTCCATGTGGTGATGAGTAGATGTTGTTCTATCCAACAACCATGGAGTTCATTTGGTCAAGCGTCTCATTGAGGTTCCAGATCTCCTTGTTGACTTTTTGTCTTGATGATCTATCTAGGGTAGTTAGTGGGGTTTTTATGTCCCCAGCTATGATAGTGTTAAAGTCAATATCTTTTTTTTAGTTTATCTAGAAGGTGCTTTATGAAAGTTGGTGTTTCTATGTTGGGTGCATATATGTTTAGGATGGATATTTCTTATTGATGGATTGAAACTTTTATCATTATGTAGTTACCTTCCATATGTTTTTTAATTTTTTGATAGCTTCAAGGGTATTCTTTCTGATATTAAGATTGTGATTCCTGCTTTCTTTTGTGTTCCGTTCACCTGAAATTTTGTTTCCCATCCTCTTACTTCGAGTCTGTGAGTCTCCTTTCTGGTGAGATGAGTCTCTTGAAGATAATATATTGTTGCCTTATAATATTTTATCCAATTTGCCATTCTATGTCTTTTCAGTGGTGCATTTAGTCCATTCACATTCAGGCTATTTATTGAGAGGTGAGAGTTTATCCCTATCATGAGGTTCTTGTAGAGTTTGTTGTTGTTGTTGCTATTTGTTTGTTTGTTTGTTTGTTGTCTTTCTTTTGATTTGGGGGTTGATTCATGTGTGTTTTCAACCTTTTCCCTGCATTTTTGGGTAAGGCATTATTGTTCTTTTTTTCCTTTCTTCTGTGTTTAATACTTTCATAAGTGTTTTTTGTAGAACTGGTCTAGAGGCAGTATAAATTTTTAGGGATTGAATGTCTGGGAAGGATTTTAATTCTCTGTCACTGATGAAACTTAGCTTAGATGGGTAGGTAATTCTTGGTTGAAATCGTTAATCTTTGAGAAATCTGAAGATTCGACTCCAAGCTCTCCTAGCCTGAAGTGTTTCTGTAGATAAGTCTGTAGATCTTAGTGTTTGCTAACAGGTGTGTGGGCCCCTGCAACACCCTTCCCACTGCTTTACAATCTGTCCATGCAGTGGGACTGTTTCTTTGCCCCCTGAAAGCAAAATGAGATAAGGAAAGGAGAAAAAAGGGGAAAAGGCAGGAGAAATACAAAAGGGAGGTAGAGAGAGAAGAAGAAGAGGGAAAACAGACAAGGGTACCAACTAGTGACTAAACAGAGAGATAAAGACAAAAATAAAAAAACAAAAAAGACAAAAACATACAGACAATCATACATACAAACAAAACCCCCCTGTTGGTGTATTTACCCTCAAAAATACCATACATAAACAGAAAATCTAAAAAAAAAACAGAAAGAAAGAAGAAAAAAACATAAAACTAAAACAAGAAGAAAAAAAAATCTCGCTCTGTGGCCATTTCTGTGACTCCAGTTTTCTTTCAGGTCACCGACTTAGGGAGTGGTTCTGGTCTCCAACACTTCCTCTCTGCTCCCAGTACAGGCTGATAGGGTTGCTCTCAGTGTGGGTCAGATGCCCCATGGACCACTGTGGGAGGAAGCGGACTCACCCTACTTTCTGCTGCTGCTGTCAAGTCTCCCACTCAGATCTGACGTGTCTGTGCCTGCTCCACTGTGGGGGAGGGGCATCTGTCTCTGCGAGTCAGATGAGAAGATAGCCTCTGGGTCCCAAGATGGAGGGTGGGTGGAGCTGGGAGGGGCAATACAGGTCTCTGCACGGTCGGGGACTGAGAAGATGGCACCCATTGGTGTTTCATCACTGGTGCTGCAGCTGTATTCCAGATTTCCATGACCTTTCTTCTCCATGGTTCTTCCTACTTATGCCTGGTCTGCTGCTGCAGATCATGTGGGCAGGATGCCAGGTGGTGAGAGGCAGCTGTTCTCTGTTGCCTCCTCTCAAGAGAGCCCCGAGAATGGCAGATGATCCTGTGTGCCCAGATCTCCAATCTCAGTGTGGTGGTGTTTTGCAGTCACCTCCAGAGGAGGGCCCCAGGTGCATGAACCCAAGTCTCCCCTCAAATGAACTTTCACTCCCCCACTGGCACACACCCACTCATGCACAGAATCTCTATGGACACGTGCTTTTGCAGAGACTCTTACAGTCTGATCTGTTCCATTGCCACCTTGCCTGGAAGCCCCATTAAATTTATTTCTAAGGCCAGGCTTGGTAGCTCACTACCAGACTTGGTAGCACTTTGGGAGGCTGAGGCAGGTGGATTGCTTGAGCCCAGGAGTTAGAGATTAGTTTGGGCAACATAGCAAGACCTCATCTCCACAAAAAATAAAAAGAATTAGTCAGGCATGATGGCATGTGCTTGTAGTCCCAGCTTCTTATGAGATGAGAAGGTGGAAGGATCACCTGAGCCCAGAAGGTCAAGGCTGTGGTGAGTCATGATCACGCCACCACTTCAGCCTGTGTGACAGAGTGAAACCTCAACTCATACAAAAAAATTTTTATTTCTAGGTATTTTATATTTTTTATGTTATTACAAATGATAATTATTTCATCTTCAAATTGTAACTAGTACATAGAAGTGAAACTGACATTTGTATATTTTCTTTGTGACTTAGTGGACACAGCTGAATGTACTTGATAGATTCAATAGTTATTTTGTAGATTCCTTAGAGTTTTCCATATACACAGTCATGAATATAGATAAATTTATCTCTTTTCTTCCAATATGTATATTAAGAGTAGTAAAAGTGGACCTCCTTGCCTTGTTCTCAATCTATGAGGGAAAGGATTTTTATATCCTGGTAAGAATGATGTCAGCTATCATAGATGCTCTTTCTTTTTTTTTTTTTTGAGTTGGAGTCTCACTCTGTCATGCAGACGGGAGTACAGTGGCTGCTCCTTGCCACCTCAGCCATCTCAGACTCATCTGCTGGGCTCCGGCGATCCTTCTGCCTCAGCCTTCCAAGTAGCTGGAACTACAGGTGTGCGCTACCACACCTGGCTAATCTTTGATTTATTGTAGAGATGAGGTCTCGCCAAGTTGCCCAGGCGGGTCTCAAACCCATGGGCTCAGGCAATCCACTCACCTCAGCCTCCCAAAGGCGTGGGATGACAGGCTGAGCCATCGAGCCTGGCTCATAGATGCTCTTTCATAGATGCCCTTTATCAGGTTGTAGAAGTTCTTTTTTATTCCTAGCTTTCTGTGAATTATATGACAATTTCATTTTAAAGACTGTCAATGCATTTTCTGCATCCACAAAAACAATCATATGTTTTTCTTCTGTGTTTGGTTAATGAGTTTGTATTGTAAAGAATTAAACCATTCCTAAGATTAGGTATGGTCTTTGCCCTTCATTTCTGGGAGGTAATCTGTAAGTTCTTAGGATATCATGCCTGATAGAAATATATTTTTTCACCAGAAGACTGGCTACACTAGACAGTGTATAGACTGGGAGCTGACCACACCAGAAAGGTCAACAATGAAGTCTGATGGACTATGCTGAAACTGGAGCTGGGAGCAGTGACTCATCCCTGTAATCCTAGCACCTTGGGAGGCAGAGGCAAGAGGATTGCCTGAGGCCAGAGATTCAGGACCAGCCTGGACAACTTGGCGAGACCTTGTCTCTACAATAAATCAAAAAAGTAGCTGGGCATGGTGGTGCATGCATGTGGTTCCAGTTACTTGGAAGGCTGAGGCAGAAGGATCACCTGAGTTCAGCAGGTCGAGGTTGTGATAGCTGTGCACATGCCACTGCACACCAGCATGGATGACAGAGACTCCGACTTTCCCCTCCAAAAAAGAAAGTGGAGATCAATTTGGAAAGATCAGCAGCATAATTTTTGAATCTTCCCATCCACAAATGCAGCATCAGCTCAGTCTCCTGAAGGGCTGGAAACTGAAATCAGATATGTGGGTAGTCAAACACGCCTATGTGACAGAGCCCTGATAAAAGCTCTGGACACCAAAGCTCAGGTGAGCTTCCTTGGTTGGTAATACACCAAGCATTTTGCTTCACTTGGCTGCTGGCAAACACTGTCCTGACTCCACAGGGAGACAACAATGGAAGCTCTGCCTGTGGCCCTTTTTCTGGACACTGCCTACGCATGTCTTCACTTAGCTGATCTATGTCTGTATTCTTTACCTGGACGAAAACATAACCATGAGTATAACAGCTTTCAGAGAGTTCTATGAATCCTCATAGCGAATTATGTAAGCTGAAGGTGGCTTGAGGGATCCTGAAACTGACAACTGGTGTCAAAAGGGAAGGTGGTCTTACACGAAACGGTGATTCTTCTAACTTTGTAGTTGGCTAAACTCCCGCAGTGGTGAGTTAAACTGACTTTCAAATATTAGCCAATCTTGCATTATTGGATGAGATAGATGCTGTGATGTGCTACCAGGGTCTTCATTCAGGAATAAAAGACTCTCTTTCGGCCGGAATGGCAATCTTCCAGTAATTCACCAAAATGACTAACACAATGGGAAAGAGATGGGGCAACTCTTTAGAAAACATAAAGTTGTTCCTTTGGTCCCATACATGCAAATCTACAAGAAAGGTGATATTGTAGGCATCAAGGGAACGGATACTGTTCAGGAAGGAATGCTGCACAAACGTTATCATGGCAACACAGGAAGAGTGTACAATGTCACCCAGCATACTGTCGGCATTGTTGTTAACAAACAAGTTAAGGAGAAGATTTTTTTTTTGAGTCAGAGTCTCACTCTGACACTCAGGCTGGATGCAGTGGCATGCTCACAGCCAACACAGCCTCAACATGCTGGGCCCAGGCGATCCTTCCATCTCAGTTTCCCAAGTAGTTGGAACTACAGGTGTACACCACCACGCCCAGCTAGCTTTTTGATTTATTGTAGAGATGAGGTCTTGCCAAGTTGCCCAGGTTGGTCTCGAACCCCTGGGCTCAGGCCATCCACTCACCTCACCCTCCAAAGTGCTGGGATTACAGGTGTGAGACACCATGCCCAACCTGCAATACTCTCTTAATATCCTTTCAGATCTTGCAGAGTCTCTATAGATAGGGCTTATCTTTCCTTCCTGATATTAATGACCTGTGTTCCTTCTCTCTTGGTTAGTCCAGGTAGGGTTTATTAATTTTTTAAGGCTGTCATAACAAAATGCCACAGACTGGGTGTCTTAAATAATAGAAATTTATTTTCTTACAATGCTGGCGTCTGGAAGTCCAAGAGCAAGGTGTCAGCAGGGTTAGTTTCTCCAGAGATCTCTGTCCCTGGCTTGCAGATGCCTGCCTTCTCATTGTCCCTTCACATGTCTTTTCCTCTGAATGAGTGCATTCCTGATATCTGTTCCCCTTCTTATATAGACGCTAGTCCTATTGAATTAGGGCTATACCCTTACGACCTCATTTAACCTTAATTACCACTTTTTTTTGAGTTGGGGTCTCACTCTGTCCCCCAGGTTGCAGGGCAGTGTCACGATCACAGGTCACTTCAGCCTCGACCTGCTGGGCTCTGGCGATCCTCCGGCCTCAGCCTCCTGAGTAGCAGTGACTACAGGCATGTAACACTGTGCCTGGTGCATAATTCCCTCTTTAAAGGTCCTACTTCAAAAGACAATCACATTGAGGGTTAGGGCATTTACATATACGTTTGAGCTTGGGGAGACACAATTCAGTCTGTAACTCAGGAAGTTATCAGTTTTCTAAAGTATATTTCATGAAATCAGCTTTGGGTTTTGTTAATTTCTTTTCTTTTGTCTGTTTTCTACTTCGTTGGCTTATCTTTATTATTTCCTTCCTTATCCTTACTTTCGGTTTCCTTTGCTCTCCCTGTCTATCTTCTTATAGGGAAAGCTTAGGTCATTGATTTAAGACCTTTCTTCTTCTTTTCTAATATAAATTTAAATCATATATTTCCTCCAAACACTACTTTAGTGGCATTGCACAAATTTTGATATGTTGTATATTCATTACACTTCAGTTTTAACTAGTTTCTGATTTTCCTTGCAATTTCTTTTTGAACCATGAATTATTCAGAAATGATGTTTATTCTGCAATTTTGAGTTGTTTTCTAGATATGTTGTTCTTTATTTATAATTTAATTATATTGTGGTCAAATAGCATAATCTGTATGATTTTGAGATTTTTAGTTGATTGTAAATTGTTTTCTGGCCTAGTCTACACTCTATTGTGGTGAAAGGACTATGGATACTTGTGTACCTTGCCATTGTTGGATGTAGCATTCTATGACTATCAATCAGGGATCAGGTATGGTGGCTCATGTCTGTAATCCCAGAACTTAGAGAGGCCAAGGCAGGAGGACTGTTTGAACCCAAGAGTTCAAGATCAGCCAGAGCAATTTAGTGAGACCTGGTCTGTACAAAAAAAAAAAAAAAAAATCAAAAAATTAGTTGGGTGTAGTGGTATACACCTGTAGTCCCAGCTACCAGGGAGACTGAGGAAGAAGAATCACCTGAGCCCAGGAGTGAACTGTGATTGTGCCACTCACATTACCACCTGGGCATCAGAGTGAGTTCCCAACTTAAACAAACAAACAATAAACTTGGTTCAAGTGTCCACAAATAATGTATAAACTATTTTCATTGTGTTCTTCAGATGAACTTATAACCAGATCCTTCGGACCTCAAAGGACCTGCTTGCTATGATCAAGTCAGTTAGGGGTGGACTTGCTGTCATCTCATTCTCTTGGTCTTGCCAATGAAATAAAATTTCACATGATTCAGTAGTTGTTGGGATCACTTACTCACCTTTTCATGAAGCTACCGTATTAAAAGTTGAGAATTCACTTCACATAACACGACTAACAATTTTAAACCGAAGTACTTTTCCAAAGCTTTTTATTCTCTGGCATCAGAGATTCTTCTTTCACGCAGACCAACTTTCTCATCTGCTGGCTCCAGAAGTCGGTGTTTGTACTCCTTAAAGGAACTGACACCTACTGAAAGGCCCCAGTCAGCCACGAGGAACCCGCCCCCTCCAAAGGCTAAGCCTAGGCGTGACCCCCACCTAAAATGGCGCTCCCGCCTAAGAAGGCGCCCGGACAAACTAACATGGAGCTCAGACAAGGCTCTCCGCGTTCTTCCACAACAAAGCCCACCATTCCCACGCCCACAAAAGCCCCTACCAATCCCAAAAATGCCTCACCTGCTGACCAATAGGTAACCGACAGGTCACTTTAAATTTCTATAAAACCTGCCACACCCCTGCCTCCATGCTGCAACCTAATTCTCAGGTTCTATAGCCATGGCTTGTCCCATTAAAATCTCTTGGCCTTAATGAGTGTTGAGACTCACTGCGCACCACCATCTTTCATTGGTGCTGTGACTCGGATCGGGAATTCTCTTGCCCCAAGGCGGGACCCCGTCCCGGCACCGGTGGGACTCACCCCTTAAGGCCTTCGCCCATTCTCCTGAACGCCAACGCTACATCCACCAGTGGCCTTCGGATTGGTAAGTGTCCCCACACTGAAAACCTAAAACCTTGCCTGGGACAACCGGGGAAACTGGCCGTTGATCATCTGGCAGCTCCTTCGGCCCTGGGCAAGGGGGCAGCCATACCCTGCCTAGGTCTTTAAGACCGCAGCAGACCCCTATCAGTTTTCCCTCGGCCGCTAGAGATTTCAAGCCTTCCTTCTGTCCGGTTTTGAGTAACTTTCTGGTCAAAAATCCCGGTACCGGGTTGCCCTTAACCTCCTCGATTCTCCAGGACAATCTGGGTCTACAATAACGACCTGTGATGACAGGCTTTATTGTAACCCATCCGTTCTTCAGTGGTCGCTTGTCCAGGGGACACCCTGACCAGCCCCCACTGATAACATGGGAAACTTGTCATCTCTTCAGCCCGACTCCCCCCCTCAAGTGCCTCTTAAATAATCTCTCTACACTCTCCCTCACTCCCAATATTAAGCCTAAGCATCTAATCCACCTCAGTACCCAAAATTGGCCTACCTATCCCTTAGATAACCAAAGTAAGTGGCCCCCACATGGGTCCCTAAATCCCAACATTATTCAGGATCTCTATAACTTCTGCAAGCATTCAGAAAAATGGGCAGAGATTCCCTACATCCAATCTTTCTCCCTTCTCCGAGAACATCCCCGCCTCTGTCTCTCTTGTAAACCCCCTTACCTCCTCTTGGCTAAATTCCCCTCCTCTCCAGCCACCTCTCCCAACTCTGACTTTGACCCCGCGGATGAGCCCCCTCCATATCGACAACCCCACCTCAACCTCAGCTGCTCCAAGCTCACCTACCCCTGCTGTTCCTAGCCTCTATCCACCCCTCCCCCCTTGTAGTCCTCCCATAACCCACTCTAAAACGAATGCTGCCACTCTCGCACCTCTCCACGAAGTGGCGGGCCCTGAAGGGATTGTCCGAGTACACGTCCCATTTTCCATCTCAGACCTATCCCAATAGAGAAAAAACTGGGGTCTTACACAACTAACCCAGCCACCTACACCAAGGAATTCCAATACCTTCTACAGGCTTACAGCCTCACCTTTCATGACATTTACATGGTCCTCTCCAATACTCTTCTCCCTGAAGAACACAGAAGGGTCTGGGAACAGGCAAGAACGTATGCAGATGAGGTCCACCAGACCTCCCCGACACATCCCCCTGAGGCAGTAGCAGTCCCAGACCAAGACCCTGAGTGGGATTATAATTCCCAGAATGGCCTCTGGGCCAGAGATCAATTTTCCACCTGTCTCCTTTCTGGGTTAAGGAGGGCAGCGCAAAAGGCTATTAACTTTGAAAAGCTGCAGGAAATAATCCAGGAAAAGAATGAAGACCCTTCCTCCTTCCTCATTCACCTCACAAAAGTCCTCCAACAGTTTACTAATTTGGACCCTGAATCTCCGGATGGACGACAACTCCTTATGAC